>NC_069501.1:928593599-928893599 GCF_027579735.1 Bombina bombina | reverse complement strand
ACTGCTATACAAAAATAGATTATATATACACTAGCCAGATCCTTCAACCAATCTTTCAATCGGTAGATATACATACCTGTGTATGATCGGTTCATTCCATAACGCAAATACACTTAGGAGACCTAACAGATCCAAAAAGAATAAAAACATGGACATATGATCCCTCATGCATTAAAAACCCAACCACAAAAAAACAATTTACTAAAAAAGCTTTATATAAGAAACAAAATGATACACTTATGAAGCAACTACATACAGAAATAGACTCCTTAGAAAAAATCCACAAATTAACAAAATCAAAGATTAATCACAAGTAAGAAATATAAATTAAACACAATACTAAATGAACAATCTATAAAAAATGATTTCATATTTGCCAATAAACCAGATAAATACTTAGCAAAAAAAATAAGAGATAGTTACAAAGCTCTATCTATACCAATGATAGCTCTATATATACCAATAATACAAGACTCAAAGGGTCAGTCAATTTCCCATCCTCAAAAAATCTTTGCTATATTCGCACAGTACTATGGTAATTTATATGATGGTAACAAAGTCCACCACACTCAATCTACCAAATTATTATAGAAATCTTTTATAGAGAAAGCAAACTTGAGACCCATTACAAAGGAGAATCAAGAAACCCTAAATGCTAAAATCACATATGCAGAAGTTTTAGCGGCCATAAAAGACCTTTAACCTGGGAAAGCTCCGGGACCAGATGGATTTTTATGGGAATACTATAAGGCATTTAAAGATTCATTGTTCCCCCACTTAGTGACATTCGCTAATCATATTATAGAGGGAAAGGAACTCCCGTTAGATTTCCTTAAAGCCAAGATTGTAGTAATTCCGAAATCTTGGAAAAATCCTAAAATCTGTACTAGCTATGGGCCAATTTCCCTTATTAACCAAGATATCAAAAAAGTAAAAAAAAATCTGGCTAATCAACTAAAACACAAACTACCCACCATTATACACCCTGATCAAGTGGGATTTATTAAGGATAGGGAAGCCCCTAATAATATACGCAGAATGATTTCGGTAATAGACCATAACACAGAGTGCCTTCTCTGATCCTATTTATTTATTTATGCAGTGAAGGCATTCAATAAAGTTGATTGGAAATATGTTTTCATTGCTAAATACATTGGGATTTGATGGCCGTTTTTTAGAGGCTATAAAAAAATTATTTTCCATACCTACCGTCCAAGTTCGAGCTATTGGACACCAATCCAAGACTATATACATCCGCAATGGCAACAGACAAGGATGTCCTTTGTTGCCCTTAATATTTGCAATATGTATAGAACCGTTAGCAGCATACATACGTAATTCACAGACATGTATGGATTAGAAATAGGAAATATACATCATAAAATCACCTTATTTGCAGACGATGTGTTATTGACTATCTCAAGACTATTGCACTCACTCCCTAACTTATATAACGCTCTTCAACAATTCTCAGTGATCTTGGATTATAAAATAAAGGTCAAAAAATGTGAAGCCCTCCCAATAGCCATACCTAAACACACTATTAAACTTATTGAGGTGAATTTTGACTTCCAATGGGTGTCAGAAGGATTAAAATATCTAGGGACTAAATTAACAACCTACTCATCGAAACTATATGCAGGTAACTATATCCCCTTTTTGATCTGATCTAACAAAATGGAGGAGATTTAACTTTTCTTGGTATGGGAGAATATTTTACTCAGACATCTATATCTGTTCGGAGCCCTCCCAATTAAAATTAACTTCCAAGATTTAAATACCCTCCAGTTAGATATGCATTGATTTCTGAGGGACAATAAACACGCGAGAATCCCACATCAAATATTAACAAGACATAGGCAGCTGGTAGGAGTGGGAGTGCCCAATTTGCCTGACTGTTACACAGCTGCGGGACAAGCTCAAAACTCCATGTTAAGTAGAAGACAGGCCAGCATTAGAAGCATAAATGGGGGGATATGAAACTCCAGACAATATAATTTGGAGAAAAAAAACACATCGTAAAGAACAACATTATTAGAATAGGATCACAGAAGTCACCATACAGCAATAGACACAAACTGTTCAGTCAGGAACACTATTCCCTAAACAGACTTTAATAATACCCCTAAAATATGTAGTTCATGAAGAATTTAGGCAACCATTAATAAATGGGAAAATAAGGGGTTATACAGGGTGGCAGATATGATGATTAATGGTAAACAATTAACTTTTATACAATTACAACAAACGTTGGATTCTATCTCAGTGCATTGGTTCCTCTACTTACAGACTGTCTTAGTCATACGAACATATATTGGGAAAGCTGAACCACCTGAAATTAACCCCTTAACGACCAACGATGTACAGGGTGCGCCCTACAAAAAACAGTCGTTAAAAACCAAGGACGTAAGTTGTTGGTGTTTTCAAGCGGTGGAAGTGATCCTGATCGTTTCCAGCCGCTTTCATGATTTTGCAGTGATGCCTTGATATTGAGGCATCCTGCAATAACATTTTTTAGCCATCCGATGCAGAGAGCCACTCTGTGATGGTCATGATCATTGGTGGGTGGGAGACATTGCAGGGAAGCGGGTGGGCGGCCATTGATGGGGGGATGTGCGTCAGAGACGGCGGGATCTGGTGCCAGGGTGCCGAGAGCACGCATGGGCGTGCACGCATGTACGCTACACTATGGCATGAATTGCTTAGATAAGGTGGGAGAGAGGAGGGGGGCATTTTTATCTAAGGTATCTGGGAGGGGGTGGGGGTTGGTTATTGAGGGGGGGGGAAGCTACACTACAGAAAAATATTTTAAAATGAAAAAAATACCATATACTGGCAGACAGCTGCCAGTACCCAAGATGGCGCACAATAAGGTAGAGGGGGAGGGTCAAAGAGCTGATTGGGGGGGGATCAGGGAGGTTGGGGGCTAAGGGGGATCCTGCACAGCAGAATATGTTTGTTTAAAAAAAAAAAAAAACTTTTAAGATGGCGGGGACAATTGTGGGGTCAGGGAGGGAAGAGAGCTGTTTGGGAGGGATCAGGGGGGGGGATGCGTCAGATGGGAGGCTGAGCTCTACACTAAAGCTAAAATTAACCCTGCAAGCTCCCTACAAGCTACCTAATTAACCCCTTCACTGCTGGGCATAATACAAGTGTGGTGCACAGCAGCATTTAGCGGCCTTCTAATTACCAAAAAGCAATGCCAAAGTCATATATTTCTGTTATTTGTGAACAAAGGGGATCCCAGAGAAGGCATTCAATAGAGTTGATTGGAGTAAAATGATAAAAAGCATTTTTTTCAGTTGATTATGCTTTGTGCTACACTAATCTTCTAATCTTAAATTATATGCACTAAATGAAGCTTTATAACATGTATAAATAACATAATATTTGTCATGCTACTATTATTTATATTATAAGAACATTTTCCCCTTGTATCTTCAAACTTTTTTTTTTCTCTAGTTGTTTTTTTCCAAAATAATCTTGTGTTCTACATAGAATCAAGGTGCTATAGCATGCAGTGATATTTTTTTTTTTCTTATCATATATCCTTTTCTATTTTTTGGTCCTAGTCCCTCAGAACAAAATTAGAAAAGGCTGTAGTATTATGTTCTTTCTTAAATGAAAGACTATGCTAGTATGCTGATGTTGAGAAGGAGCCTTTCTCTAAATCTCTGTATAAATTATCTAAGAGATCTCATTAGTATTGCAAATGTTATAAAGGAAATTTTAGCATGAGAGCTACTCATCTTGCACAGCAGGGTTTTGGATGTGAATAAGAGAAACATACATTTCAATCTCTAAAAAAATAAAATAAAGTTTTTAATATTTTGTCCAGATGTTTTAAAGCTCTCTGGCAAGATAATTTAAGAAGTCTCGTCAGTACTGTGAGATGCCTCAAAAAATGATACAAAGGACAATTTTAGCTTGAGAATTGTAAATCTAGCTATTCAGCGTTCTAGATATGAAGGAGAGACAACTAGATTACAATAGATAGAAACAAGCAATATTCCACACTGGCTCTGTTCCAGTTAAAAGCAAAAGTTTAACAGCTAACAGTAAAAGCAACTGTTATAACAGTCATTTAAATAGGTTCTGCAGCTCCCTGCAACTGATGTGTTTCTGGGTGTGTCCCTTATTCATAGATAGTTTGTCAGGAGGGGACTTACTGCTTATATATCCATAACTAGACTCTGATTGTCAATTAAAGACCAGACCACATGTTACTCAATACAGATTAAAATTTTCAAATGTTCAAATATTTATCCTCAGATATCTATCTCCACACTCATCTGTTCTTATTTGTTAGGTTGGATATAAAATATTCAGTATATAATATATATAGGTGCAGCAACCCTACAGATTAAAATACAATGCAGGAAAAAGCAAAATAGTTAAACATATTATACATCCATATAACTTTAATAAAGGGGACAGAAAATTAATGTAATTTCACCTTGCACATCGGGGTATTACATATACTGCGCCATTAGATGCTAAACTGGCGTAAGTAGGACAAACTGGCAATCTACCGAAAAGTGCGCAAATACACTTTTTAGTCGTCACAAGTAACTTACACCTGTATTTTGTCCACGTAAAGTCTCAATAAAGAGTAGTTTTATGCAAATTAGGCTAACACTCGTAAAAATGAACCGCGACACCATCTAAAAATGCGACACGTAATTACGCTATTCAAAAGTCATATATAAACCCATGCGCAGCCGCCATTTTCTTCAGTGTGTTTGGATGGTTCGTTGAGCTACAGCACACTACAGAGGTCGCATTGTTGGTTGATTAAGCTTGTACACTTACACATATTTTTACATATTGCGCACATATTGCATACATACATATACAAAGACACCACACTTTTTTTTCAAACACCTCACACATTATATTTCCATTTTACAGTGTGATAGGCTGAGTGTTTGGTTGTGATTGTGTGTGATTGAACTGGGAGTGAGTGTGAGTGTGTGTAGTGTGAGGATGGCAGGGAGAGGTAGGGCGGAGGGGAGGAGGGGAGAGGAGTGGCAGGGAGAGGAGTATTGTAGAGGACAGGAGGAGCAGTGGGGTTTCCGTCAGGGAGTAAGTGGAGTGGGGAGAGGGAGAGCTAGAAGGGATGATGGGAGGGGAGATGCCCGAGAGCCCCAGAGACCAGGCACATCCAGAAGAGGGACAGAGGGTGCACATGGGGACAGAAGGAGGGAGGAGGGAGAGGATAGGGAGGAACCCACACCAGAGACATCACAGGGAGCAAGCCAGGTGTCCACGGAGGATTAGAGGATGAGATGTCCAAACATCTCATTCAATGAGAATGTTGCCCTAGTCCAGGCCATCATGGACCATCAGGCCAGGAGAAGGGCAAAGGCATTGCCAAAAGATGTAAAACAGTATGGTTGGCGGTAGAGGATGCCATCAACAGTGTGGCCCCACAGAGGAGGACTGTTGAGGGCCTTAAAAAGTGGAATGACTGCAAGAGGCGGGTGAAAGAAAAGATGGGGCAGGAGGCTATGCACCAGAGGGGAACAGGTGGTGGTCCACCCCTGGACATAGAATACAACACCTGGCAGGAGATGATATGCAGGTCCCCGAGTATCACAGCAGTCCATGGACTTCCAGGGGCTCGTGTCTCAGGGGCTGCAACCACAGCACATCATGCTGGTGAGTAACATCCCCAACACATCAGTATTATATGTATTTGAGATATAACATACTTTAATGTCACACATTCATGTACAAAATGAGGAGCATGGTATTTGGCCTACTAACAAAAATATCTACAATTATTTTTGACATTAATGCTACTTAACACAATGCAATTCATGATATGATGTGGAATAGTGCAATACTAACATGTCTCAGAGTAATACAGGCCACAATCCACATGTAGAGTTTTCAGTAAATGGACACTATAGCCATCACAATACTTTTAGCTCAAGAAAGCAGGTTCAGTGCCTACATCAGGCTTAAGTAAATTGTGTGACCATAGTGTCACTTAAAGAACACATTTTCTCCATCATTGACATGTATGTACACATAACTATTGTATGAAACACATACCTGTATGCTGCGCATATTAAAATCCCTCATATCACAAATCACAATGTGCACATGCATGTTATAGAGTTTGACATTAGAATCAGTACAGGCCCTAGCATGTATCAATGTACGTTGTATGCCCACATGGACATATATATGACTGTACTAATCCCTCTCATCATTTGACTCCTCCACAGAACCTCCTGTCACGAGGATTCAAACAGGCATGCCGCCACCTCCACCACCACCACCAGTCTCAGGCATGCCGCCACCTCCACCACCACCACCAGTCACAGGCATGCAGCCACCACCACCAGTCTTCAGGCAACCACATGAACATTATGCTCCCAGGCATGAGCAGGGATGGATGGCTTCAGTTGAGGACCCGGAAGTGATGCCACCACCATTGACATATCTCAGGCTCAAGGACACGATATCTAAAAAGATATGAGGTTGTGTCAAATTAATGATGTGGACCACAACTGCTGGAAATTACATATGTTTAATTATATGTGTGTTGCAACACTGAGACTTTTGGAAAAGAAATGTATGTAAGAGGTGGCAGCAATAATTAACCAACATGTCACAGTGATGCTATTACTCTTATGGAGAAGTTAGTGTGTGTTCCCTATTGCTGCCACATGTGTTATAAAACACAAAATCCATGCAGCAGGGGCACACACCAACATACCAATTTAGTGGTGAGAGCCGAGAAACAACAGGATAAGCAAAACCGCAAAGATTGACGGACAGAGTCAGCTAGCAAAGTGATTCACAAATATATATAGCATGTTACGTACTGGATAACTTAGAATCAGTAGATAGCAGTTTAACAGGTCTGTACTGAGTTAAAGGTATTGACCAGTTTTAGGAGCCTTAACATACAGCTGTAGTAAAGTTGTAATGAGAGCGCAATAACTTTATAACAAGTCAATTCTATTAAGCATTTTGTCAGATGTTAGGCATAAGTTTTGAGATGCAGTGAAATCTTACCGCCAGGCTGTTACTGCGGTTGCAGCAGCGTGAATGTCCGAGTAGCGGAGGTTGGCGTGTGAGTAGGAGGTTGCGCAGCTGGCGTGTGACGTCACCGCAATCCTTTCCGTGCAGCTGGATGGAGGGAATGGACTGAGAGGGCAAAACTGTAACGGAACACAGTCAAGTTAGGCAAAGGAATTGGAGTAAGTCTCAGGAGATGTGTTTCCTTAGTGACAAGTTGGAAAGTAGAACTAATAGAGTTCAAAGCACATATATCGAGTAGAGTTGATTTGCTTCGTAATTCCTGCAGGTACAGGGCAGCAAGTGAAGGCTTGGCAAGTTCTGTGAAACTATAGAACTTCAATACTAATCAAGGTTTAGAAGATGAGGAGGGGCTTATAAAGGGAGGAGAACAGGTGTAATTTGTCTTAAAGGAACAGTATGTGGCAATATAACCTGTTACGAGATGGTAACCTGACAGAACCCCCTTCTCAAGGAGCAACTCCCGGTGCTCAAGGTCCCGGACGATCAGGATTCTGCTGATGAAAGCGAGAGATTAAACGAGCTGCAGAGATGTTACAAGCAGGCTCCCAGGAATCCTCCTCGGAGGAGTACCCCTTCCAATTGATTAGATACTCCAGACGCCCACGGCGATGTTGAGAATCCAGGATGGAACGTACTTCATATTCCACGTTAGGGTCTAGAGTAACCTGAGGAAGAGGAGAATCAACGGTGGAACCCCTGATCTCTTTATAGGGTTTGAGAAGGGAAACGTGGAACGTTGGATGGATCTTCAGAGAGGACGGCAAGGTGAGACGGACAGCATTGGCGTTGATGACCTTTTCAATTGGGTAAGGTCCAACAAACAGAGGAGAAAGTTTCCTGCAAGGCAAATTCAAAGAGAGATGTCTCGTAGAGAGCCAAACTAGGTCACCAGGCCTATAAACAGGTGGAGGTAAACGATGACGGTCGTAGTATCGCTTGTATATTTCTTTTGCTCTGAGAATGGCAGCTTCAATGCTTTTGAAGTTGGAGGATATGTTCTCTGATAATTCAGAGATGCTAGGTGAGAGTATATCAGAGGTAGGGAATAACTGGAAACGGGGATGATACCCATAATTAGTGAAGAAAGGTGTCTGGTTGATGGTGGAATGATGACTATTGTTATAGGAAAACTCAGCATATGGCAAAAATTCAGACCAAAGATGCTGTTGACGGGAACAAAAAGATCTAAGAAACTGTTCAAGCCACTGATTACACCTTTCAGTTTGTCCATTTCCTTGAGGATTATATGCAGCGGTGAGTTTCCTATCTACAGAGAAAGTTTTACAAAATTGATGCCAAAGTTTACTAGAGAATTGGGTTCCCCGATCACTGATTATCGAATCAGGGAGTCCATGATGTTTTATGACATGTTTCATGAGTAGTTGTATGGTTTCACACTGTGGGGGACTTTAAAAATGCATGGGACAAGCATAGGGCTATCCTACGAACTAGATAAGTTTATACTGTTAGGTAAGGTCGGGCAGACTTGCTGGGCCTATGGCTCTTATCTGCCGTCAATATCTATGTTTCTATGTTTCTATGTTTCCATGGCGGTAGGTAATTTTGAGTATGGAATGAAATGACAAATTTTCGTAAAATGATCCACTACAACCATAATAGTGGGGTTCTTGGACGGTATCGGCAAGTCTACAATAAAGTCAAGAGCAATCTGCGACCAAGGGGTTTTCGGAGTGGGTAGTGGTAGTAGGAGACCATAGGGTGCATGTTTGCTTCTTTTAGAGGTAGTGCATACTGGACAAGATAAAACGTAATCATTAATGTCTTTGGACATGCAAGGCCACCAATGATTTCTAGAGACTAATTCCTGCGTTTTATGAATTCCTGGATGACCAGCCAGAGAAGATTCATGTACCATGTGGAGTAATGTATGTCTTAGAGATGGTGGTATGTATAACCGTGAGTTATGATAATAACAACCATTAGGCTTCAGATGTAGTTGATGAAGTGGTTTGGAGAGATCCTTAAGTTGTTCATTTAGAACAATGGGTTCTGACTGTAGTGTGAATAAGAGGAAATTTTCCGTTGGGATGATAGATGTTTCTGTTAGCGGGGGTACAGTGTCAGTAGTAATCCTAGAGAGAGCATCTGCCTTGAGATTTTTTCCGGAAGGACGGTAAGTGATCAGAAAATTGAAACGTGAGAAGAAAATATTCCATCTGACCTGTCTTGCTGAAAGGGTAAGGGTGGATTTCAAATATTGCAGATTTCTGTGGTCAGTGTATATTAATGTGGGCATAGTAACCCCTTCTAGCAGATGACGCCAATGTTCTAGGGAATATTTTATTGCCAGTAATTCCTTGTCACCAATTGGGTAGTTTTGTTCTGCTGAATTTAAAGTCTTAGAATAGAAGGCTACTGGATGTAATGGTTTTAAAAGTTCCTCCCTCTGTGAGAGCACTGCTCCGATGGCATAATTGGAGGCATCTACCTCCAGTACAAACTGAAGTTTCGGGTCAGGAAAACGTAGAATGGGAGCTGATGTGAATTTGTGTTTGAACATATCAAAAGCTTCTTGGTCCTCGGTATTCCACTTGAAAGGTTTATTAATTTTGGTGAGAGTGGTTAGAGGTATGGCTAATTTGGAAAAGTTCTTAATAAACTTGCGATAGAAATTCACAAACCCCATGAAGGATTGTACTTGGCGTCTATTTTTCGGTACGGGCCAATTGAGGATTGAGTCTACCTTTTTTGTTTCCATGCTTATGCCTGAAGAGGTTATTTTGTAACCCAAAAAAGTAATGGATGGTGAGTTAAAGAGACATTTTTCAGCTTTAGCGTACAAATGGTTGCCTCTAAGCCTGGATAGCACCTGTGGAATGTGTAGAACATGTTCATCGTACGTTTTAGAATAAATTAATATGTCATCAAGGTAAATGACGGTGTAGACATCCAAAATATCTCTGAAAATGTCATTTATCAAGTGCTGAAAGGTTGCTGGCGCATTACATAGCCCGAAAGGCATCACAACGTATTCGAACAACCCGTAGCGGGTTCTAAACGCAGTCAACCACTCGTCCCCAGATCTTATGCGGACGAGGTTGTAAGCACCCCTTAGATCTAATTTGGTAAAATATTTAGCCCCTTCGAGTCTTTCTATGATTTCCGGAATGAGCGGCAGGGGATAACGATTTTTTATAGTTATTTTGTTTAGCTGTCTGTAGTCAACTATAGGTCTAAGGGATCCATCTTTGTTTTTAACAAAGAAGATCCCAGCACTTGCGGGAGAAGTGGATGGCCGTATGAAACCTTTTTTGAGGTTTTCATCTAAGTATGATTTTAAATGTATGAGTTCTGGTTTGGATAGCGGGAAGATATGCCCATATGGAATATCTAAACTGGGTAATATGTCAATGGGACAATCGTACTTTCTATGAGGCGGTAGGTGTTCTGCTTCTGTTTTGCTGAAAACATCAGGAAAATCCTGGTATACCTCAGGTATTACAACGTTCAGGATTTTTTCAGAAGTCTGCAAAATAGGTGTTGGGAAACAAGTATTAAGGCAGAATTTGGAGTTGAAAGTCACAGATAAACTAGACCAGTTAATGGCAGGATTATGAGTATTAAGCCAATTTATACCCAATACAATGGGTGATATAGGAGAGGAGATAACGTCAAAACTTAAATACTCTCTATGGTGATCAGTAGTGACTAAAAGAATAGGAATTGTTTGGTATTCTACAGGCCCTGTAGTGATGTTTTTTCCATCAATACCCCTTAAGAAAACAGGAGACTTTTTTTTTACTAGTGGTATTTTATTTAGGTAAGTAAATGCATTATCAATATAGGAAGCTGTGGCTCCTGAGTCAATTATCGCGGTAGCGTTGACCCGCTGTTGGTCCCACTGTAAAAGAAGAGAAATGTGTAAGTATGACGTAGAAAGTACCTGAGTAGAACAGCAATAAGCTGGATTCTCAGTCTTACCCTTACTTAGCTTCTGCAGGGTAGGACAATCCCTTACTGTATGATTCTCTGAAGCACAGTATAGACACAGATTGTTTGTTCTTCTCCTGACCTTTTCCTCAGGGCTTAAGGGACCACGTACAAATCCGATGTCCATGGGTTCAGAAGAGGACTTTGAGGTATGAGGTGTTTGATGTTTCTTTAGGTTGAGCTCATGGTAGGATCTCTCCTGCTGTCTCTCTCTGAGACGTCTGTCTATTGTGATACTAAGGGTCATTAGTTCCTCTAGCGTAGGAGGTAAATCTGATCTTGAGAGTTCATCTTTAATGCCATCCGATAGGCCCAATCTAAACTGATTTCTCAATGCAATGTTGTTCCACATTGTATCCTTAGCCCATTTTTAAAAATCGGCAATGTAGTCTTCAACTACTCTCTTCTTTTGCCTTAATGATCTCATAGCATTCTCAGCCGTGATTTGTTTATATGGGTCTTCATACAGTTGACCCATGGCTGAGAAAAAATTCTCAAGAGAGTTTAATATGTCATCATTGCTTTCAAAATAGGTGTTGGCCCAGGTACGGGGCTCACCCCTAAGGTATGATATTACAGTAAGCACTCTGGCTCTATCATTAGGGTATGTATGGGGTTTCAAAGAAAACATTAAGAGGCAGGCATTTTTAAAATCCCTGTACTGGGATCTGTCACCCAAGAATTTTTCTGGGGGACTAACCTGGGGCTCAGAAATAGGGACTCTTTTATCAACTACATCCCTGATGTATGTTTTCATATTATCATTCTCAACCTTAAGAGTATTAAGGGCCTCAGTTAACAAGTCAACCCTCTGAGTAAGGGTCTGCATGTGTGCATTAATTCCAGCTGGGTCCATGTGCACTTTAATGGGCTTAGTATTCTGTCAGGCTCAAGGACACAATATCTAAAAAGATATGAGGTTGTGTCAAATTAATGATGTGGACCACAACTGCTGGAAATTACATATGTTTAATTATATGTGTGTTGCAACACTGAGACTTTTGGAAAAGAAATGTATGTAAGAGGTGGCAGCAATAATTAACCAACATGTCACAGTGATGCTATTACTCTTATGGAGAAGTTAGTGTGTGTTCCCTATTGCTGCCACATATTATTATAAAAAACGAAATCCATGCAGCAGGGGCACACACCAACATACCAATTTAGTGGTGAGAGCCGAGAAACAACAGGATAAGCAAAACCGTAAAGATTGACGGACAGAGTCAGCTAGCAAAGTGATTCACAAATATATATAGCATGTTACGTACTGGATAACTTAGAATCAGTAGATAGCAGTTTAACAGGTCTGTACTGAGTTAAAGGTATTGACCGGTTTTAGGAGCCTTAACATACAGCTGTAGTAAAGTTGTAATGAGAGCACAATAACTTTATAACAAGTCAATCCTATTAAGCGTTTTGTCAGATGTTAGGCATAAGTTTTGAGAAGCAGTGAAATCTTACCGCCAGGCTGTTACTGCGGTTGCAGCGGCGTGAATGTCCGAGTACTCTGAGCAGCGAAGGTTGGCGTGTGAGTAGGAGGTTGCGCAGCTGGCGTGTGACGTCACGGCAATCCTTTCCGTGAAGCTGGATGGGGGGAATGGACTGAGAGGGCAAAACTGTAACGGAACACAGTCAAGTTAGGCAAAGGAATTGGAGTAAGTCTCAGGAGATGTGTTTCCTTAGTGTCATGTTGGAAAGTAGAACTAATAGAGTTCAAAGCACATATATCGAGTAGAGTTGATTTGCTTCGTAATTCCTGCAGGTACAGGGCAGCAAGTGAAGGCTTGGCAAGTTCTGTGAAACTATAGAACTTCAATACTAAGCAAGGTTTAGAAGACGAGGGAGGAGAACAGGTGTAATTTGTCTTAAAGGAACAGTATTTGGCAATATAACCTGTTATGAGATGGTAACCTGACAACATATGACCCCTGGCAAGATTCCTGGCCAGAGGAATATTCTTCTTTTGGATTTGAGGGGGAGCCAAGACAGACACAAAGGGTCCATGTATTTATCCCCACCAACACAATCTCAGGGCAGTCATGGCTTTTACATACAGGCTATGTCACAAGAAGTGCCAACTGGACAGGCTGAGTGGTCACATACTTGTCATCAGTGGGACTATCAATCCACCCTGAGAGCTCCACCATCCTCTTCACTTGGGAGAGCACAACCATCCTCTTCACTTGGGAGAGCTCTACCATCCTCTTCACTTGGGAGAGCACCACCATCCTCTTCACTTGGGAGAGCTCCGCCATCTGCAGAAGAGGATGGTTTCATATAGCTGAAAGTACTCAAGCAGCAGCAGATGCAGCTGAAAATGTCACTCAAGCACCAGCAGATGCAGCTGAACCTGCACCTCAAGCACCAGCAGATGCAGCTGAAAATGTCCCACAGGAACCAGAAGATGCATCTGAACCTGCACCTCAAGCACCTAGAAGCCCTGCTGCTCAAGAGCCTGTGGATGCATTGTATTCTCCCCTGGGTGAGGAATACATTGCACTCCAGAGGAGGCTCATAACAAGCTGCGAGAGCAGACAAAGAGGCCAAAAGAGCTTTCACAGGAGCCAAGAGAGGTTCTTCAGGAGCCAAGAGAGGTTACACAAACGTAGCATAGAGCTGCAGAGGGACATGGCAGCATCATTAAGTGGAATTGTTCAAAACCAGTCACAGATGATGCAAATTATGTCTGATATGCAGATGCAGATGGACAATAGATGGCAGGAACAAAATCAACTCTTGGGTGTGTTGGTTGAGCACTTTACAAACCAGCAGGACACTGCCTCCAGCCTATCATCTATGGCCAGCACTCCAGCAGAAACATCTGAATCTTTTCAAACCAGGAGAACAAGGCAATCCACTACAGTCACCTCAGCCCCCTCATCCAAGAAGCCTAAAAAGAAATAAATATTCTTATAGTTCACCATAAATCTTGTCCTCTGTTATTTATTATATAATTGTCATCCACATCCATGTGAGGTGTGTTTTAGTACACTAATATTGTTAAAACATATAATAAGGCCTGTGTGGAAATGGCCCAAAAAAGGTAATATTATCCTGTTTATGACATATTCTTGTACTATAACTCACATCCACAATAGTTGTTTCTGAAGGGTACATATAGTAATATTCACTTCTAAGATGTAAATCAATGTATCTCACATCCAATATAAATTGACACATTGGTATATATAGTAGTGATGTTACTGATAGGGTGGGCATTATCAGGTGAGAGGTTGTGGTGTCTGTGATTGGTTTGACACAATTGCAAAGAGGCAGCCTTCAAGAAGGTCTTAGAAATTATCATATGAGCCATCCTAGGTTTTGCTTTCAAATAAGAATACCAAGAGAATAAAGCAAGTGTTAGAATTAAATCTGAAAGTAGTTTGAAATAACATGCCCTATTTAAAAGAAGAAGGTTTTCTTTGGAATTGACTGTCCCTTTATATATTTTGGCATCAGTGCCAAGCTGTGTTAGCATTAGAATAAATTACACTCCAGTGGGTTCTAAAGAGATGAAGGTAATACAAATTAAACTAAATAAGCAAGTATATGTCCACAATGTGATAAAGTACCTACAAGCTCAATCCATTTGATTATGTTGTGGCTTCAAACTATTTCAAATACACAAATAAAAAAAGCAATATCATAGTATACTGTCCCTTTAACCTTCAGATGCTGCTTAAATGTATGTGTTTGTTAAGGCTTCCAGGGAGTTACGTTGGGTTTTTACTCAGTGCAAGGGTTCCTGCGCCTGCAATTTGTGGCGAGATGAGAATGGAGTCAATTTTCTGAATTCTGCGCGCGTTAGTCCTTACGCTGTATATTGGATACCAAATTGCGCATCTGTTCTATGTTAGTCTATGGCTAAAAAAAATACGGCCGAAGGGGGAAATATACGCGCATAACTTGTATGCGACGCCGTATATGTAATACCAAAATCACGCAAAATCTGGCATCGCCGGCTTTTGCGGGCAATGCTGCATATCGGATCTGGCCCTCGATCACATTTTTTTCATTCCCCATAGAAGTCAATGGGGAAAAAAGTTGTTGAAAAAAATCCTCGCACAAACAACATAGCATATTTACATTAGCAAATGTGAAATATTTACAGTAAATACATAGTTAAAATCATTATTAAATGTTATGAATATATATGTTATATCATGTTTTCCTCTACCTAATGGCAAAGGGCTGTACATATATATTTATGTGTTTTTATGTGTATATATGTCTGTAAATACATATATAAACATTTAAATAAATGAATATACATGTACACATATTATATAGACATATCTATATACATACAAATAGATCTTCAGCAATGTATCTGTAGCTATCTCTGTCTTTTTTTTTTTCTAACACCCGAGATCTCATATCTTTAAACCCTGATAACTTTTGTGTGCAATATTTAAAAAATAAAAAATATAAGACAGTGTGTAGCTTTACTTTGTAATGTATTTTTGATGTGTTTTGCGCAACTTTTTGTTTTGGAAAACAGTTAACTACAGCTCTGAGATTGAAGGATTGAAGCGTAATCATGATTTTTTCTAACTTTATAATATCAGCGCAATTAAAAAGGCTCACAAAAATACGATATCGCTTGCGCAAAACAGTTTGTGCCTTAGTTGTAATCTAGCCCTAAAATAGCAGAGATCTTACATTTTAAATTAGAATACAATGAACAACCACACTTCACAACTCTTCTTTTATTTATTTTCATGAGAACTACAGTTTGGCTTTAACAACCGTTTCTTTACTTTAAATACAGTAAGCATATCAAAAATAATTTGATAAGAAAGATCCATGTCAATATAAAGCACAAGGTCACTGTTGTTTTTACTGTCTTTGTAGGATAGGAAGACAATTCTACCCTCCCTAAATATCAATCAAGAATGGAATAATATTATTTAGCATAATATGTTCAGATACATCAAACAACATGACAATCATGGAACTGTGAAACATTTGTTACAGTTTCCTGTGTCTCTGAAAATCTTGGCAGGCTTTCATGTTTTGCATTTTCTTCTTTTGTAATATTTAGCTTCAGGTACAGTGTGATCACTTCGGAAGTTTCATTTATGATTTTTTATGAAGCTTCACATTCCCTGCATGCTATTGGCTATGTACAATTGTCCACATACTGTGGCAGGAATTTTCCTTTGGTTGGCTCAGCATGTACCACGTCTCTTGTCCTTTGGCATTGAAAGTTATTATTATAGATTATTACTTCCTGTAGTTTGTTTTTACAGGTTCTCATATACTTGCTAGTGCATCAACTGTGGCATAAAGTAATTATCAAGAAACACTGCAACAACTCAATTGTGAAAAATATAATGCTAGGAACATTTTTGTGTTTGCTATTTATATATGTTCAGTGTAGTAAAGAGTACATTCTCTTATTCTGTTTCAAAATGAGTTAAGCTGATCTTTTCAATGTATATAGAACATTAAAACATTATATAAACACACACACACTATATATATATATATATATATATATATATATATATATATATATATACACACACACACATAAAATCACACTGTAAATATACTGTACATAAATTCACACTACATATATGTATATAGTTACATAAAAACACACAATAAATATACATGATGCACAGTAAATATATATATGTATATAGTTACATAAAAGCACACAATAAATATACATGATGCACAGTAAATATATATATATGTATATAGTTACATAAAAACACACAATAAATATACATGATGCACAGTAAATATATATATATGTATATAGTTACATAAAAACACACAATAAATATACATGATGCACAGTAAATATATATATATGTATATAGTTACATAAAAGCACACAATAAATATACATGATGCACAGTAAATATATATATATGTATATAGTTACATAAAAACACACAATAAATATACATGATGCACAGTAAATATATATATATGTATATAGTTACATAAAAACACACAATAAATATACATGATGCACAGAATAAATATATATATATGTATATAGTTACAAAAAAACACACAATAAATAGACAAGATGCACAGTAAATATATATATATGTATATAGTTACATAAAAACACACAATAAATAGACATGATGCACAGTAAATATATATATATATGTATATAGTTACATAAAAACACACAATAAATATACATGATGCACAGTATATATATATGTATATAGTTACATAAAAACACACAATAAATAGACATGATGCACAGTAAATATATATATATGTATATAGTTACATAAAAACACACAATAAATATACATGATGCACAGTAAATATATATGTATGTATATAGTTACATAAAAACACACAATAAATATACATGATGCACAGTAAATATATATATATGTATATAGTTACAAAAAAACACACAATAAATAGACATGATGCACAGTAAATATATATATATGTATATAGTTACATAAAAACACACAATAAATATACATGATGCACAGTAAATATATATATATATATAGATGGCAATGTTAATTTAAAATCACACTGCTTTATTCAACAAGAATGAAAGTGTCCACCACTACTTTAAGCCATAACAAGGATAATGCAGTCATGACTATCCATGAACTAGCCAGTTACTAGTCAAATAAACATTCACAGCAAGTATTGTAACTTAACAAATCTTTGTCTCTCTTACCAGTTTCTCTCTGGAAAACTGTCAGCAACATTCTCCAGCTTTGCCTCCTTAGTAGCTGTCTGCTTAATGAGAGAGAAACGTTTTTCCATATAAAATATATATTTTTTTTATTTTGATAATTTATAATGAGGATATAGCTTACAGAATTCCAAAGCATGGAGTGCAAAACAGGTAAATGCCAAACAGATCAGTTCACATACATATAGACATTGTATCACAATATAAACAGAATTATCAAAGAATATCAGCAGAAGGCATAAGCAGTAGGGTAAGGCATACAGTCAGCTAGATTACGAGTCGGTAAGGCTGTGCTGTGCTAACGAGCAGTTTATGCTCACTGCTCACTTACAGACAGCGCTGGTATTACAGGCTTTTACAAACCCGGCGTTAGCCGCAGAAAAGTGAGCGGAGAGCAAAATTTTGCTCCACATCTCACCTCAATACCAGTGCTGCTTACGTTAGCGGTGAGCTGGTAAAACGTACTTGTGCACAATTTCCCCATAGGAATCAAAGAAAAAAAAAACTAACACCTGCAAAAAAGCAGCGTAAAGCTCCTAACGCAGCCCCATTGATTCCTATGGGGAAATACTTTTTATATCTACACCTAACACCCTAACATGAACCCCGAGTCTAAACATCCCTAATATTACACTTATTAACCCCTAATCTGCCGCCCCCGACATCACCGACACCTGCATTATAATTATTAACCCCTAATCTGCCGCTCCGGACACCGCCGCCACCTACATTATATGTATTAACCCCTAACCTGTCGCCCCCAATATCGCTGAACCCTACATAATATTTATTAACCCCTAATCTGCTACCACCAATGTTGCTGCCACCTACCTACACTTATTAACCCCTAATCTGCCGCCCCCAATGTCGCCACCACTATATTAAAGTTCTTAATCCCTAAACCTAAATCTAACCCTAACCCTAACCCCCCCCTAACTTAAATATAATTTAACATAATCTAAATAAAATAACTACATTTAACTAAATTATTCCTATTTAAAACTAAATACTTACCTATAAAATAAACCCTAAGCTAGCTACAATATAACTAATAGTTACATTATTTCTAGCTTAGGGTTTATTTTTATTTTACAGGCAATTTTGTATTTATTTTAACTAGGTAGAATAGTTATTAAATAGTCATTAACTATTTAATAGCTACCTAGCTAAAATAAATACAAATATAGCTGTAAAATAAAACCTAATCTAAGTTACAATTACCCCTAACACTACACTATAATTCAATTAATTCCCTACATTAACTACAATTAAATACAATTATCTAAAGTACGAATAAAAACAAACACTAAATTACAGAAAATAATTAAGGTAGAAAAAATTCTATTGGCTGATGCAATCAGCAAATAGGATTGAGCTCGCATTCTATTGGCTGATCCAATCAGCCAATAGAATGCCAGCTCAATCCTATTGGCTGATTGGATCAGCCAATAGGTTTTAACTTCAATCCTATTGGCTGATTGCATCAGCCAATAGGATTTTTTCTACCTTAATTCCGATTGGCTGATAGAATTCTATCAGCTAATTGGAATTGAAGGGACGCCATCTTGGATGACGTAATTTAAAAGGAACCTTCATTCTTCAGTTGAACGTCTTTTAAAGAGATGTCCGGTTTGGCAGATTAGGGGTTAAAAAATTTATTTTAGTGTTTGCGATGTGGGGGGGCCTCGGTTTAGGGGTTATTAGGTAGTTTATGGGTGTTAGTGTACTTATTAGTACTTTAGTTAAGAGTTTTATGCTACGGCATAAAACTCTTAACTACTGACTTTTAAATGTGGTACCAGTTTTGACAGGAGAGGCTGTACTGCTCACTTTTTGGAAGACTCGTAATACCGGCGTTATGCAAGTCCCATTGAAAATATAGGATACGCAATTAATGTAAGTGTTTTTGCGGTATTTTCGAGTCTGGCCAAAAAATTGAGTGGTACACCTGTCATTTCAAGACTTGTAATACCAGCGGGCGTTAAAAAGCAGTGTTGGGACCTCTCAACACTGCTTTTTAAGGCTAACGCAAGACTCGTAATCTAGCCGAGTATGTTTTAGGATAGACTAATTTATAATATGGCTAGATGCAATTTCAAATGGGCACTCTTTTATTATAGTATCCTAATTTTTTATTATTTTTGAATGTTTATGTTCATGGAAGATAAGTCCCCATAAGAAAAACAATGGCCACTTTTGAGCCTGTAATATTAATAAGTATCAGTAGGGGAGATAGTAGGGGTCACTTGTGGGTAATGGGTATATTGGGTTACTCTTGGACCCTTGAAAAAACATATATTAAGGTTCAGACTGTGGAGAGCCATTAAGACAGGGTAGTAAATAGTAAGGTTGACAGATGGGGGTCACTTTTCTAAAGGGGGTTAGATGGTGGATATCAAAGGACACAACTGCCTAACAACACATAAATATAGTGCGTCCATAAAATATATGTTCTCAGGGGGATATTAAATGTTTGTGCCGGCGGCTTATATCTTCAAGTAGCAGTGGGTATATAGAAGTATGGGTATAATGGTGAACCCTCAATTATAAACATTTATGGGCTGATAAGGGCCTATAAAGTCTCCATAATATGTGTTAGTTATTTCTGAAATGCCCAGCCACAGATTCATTATCTAAAACCTAGGGAAAAATTATTAAGTAATGGGAAGACTCTAGATTGTGGGTTTGACTGAATTGTATGATCTGGTCTTTTTATGCTGTACCGCCTGCAAACAGCATAACTTTTATGTACATTAGGTTGTTACTGTAAAACTGTATAATAATAAACTACATAATAATCCTAACATGGTAAAGTATATAAATTCCAGATCTAGACATAGTGCTGTGTGCTGTAGAGAAAAAAATAAATAAATCTGGGGCTTGAATGGGAACTCACATGGAATTAGGGAGGTATGAATATTCTAAAGTGATTGTTATCATCCCAACACATATTTACGAAAGGGGGGATACAAGGTCTTGGTCAGCATTAAAATTCCCAAATTTTAAGGGGGTCCCAATACTCTGCTGCAACATAACTTATATGCATTTTTATCTTAGGCTTTTGGCAAACAGTTACAAAGATTAACCACTTAACAATATTAAAGAAGGAGAGAGTCCTCCGTTAGAGCAGGTTCACTCAAACCAGTCCCATAGTAGGCAGATTAAATATGCAGAATCTTAAGAGACCGTTGCTGATGGATATCTTCTGGGGCTTTTGGAATGCATGAACCCTAACCCACTCCAGATCTCAAGTCCCTCGGCGCTTTATTCAAAATCCCCAGAGCAGAATGCTTTGATATCAGCCGTGTATTGAGGCTCTTTGCGAGGGCTTCTATGCTGGACGGCAATGAGTGCAAATCGAGTAGTACTGCAGGAACGTCTCTGATGGTGGAGAAATTACATAGATGCTACAGCTCTTCAGCCAGTTATCTCCTACCGTGTGCAGGCTGTGTGCTCTGATGGGGCTCCAATGCAGCATTGGGTAGGTGAGTAATGTAAAAGGCTGCTGGCGGAAGGTAGTCCCGTTTCCATCAGGGACAGACTAAGGCCCCCAGCACAGCTGCAGCCCCATAGGGAATCTTGGTGTGGGCCGTAGGCGCTCCCACCAGCTGTTTGCTATTAAAGGAGAAACAGAAAGTCCCTCCTGTCCTGCTCTGGCCTCACAGGTGTCCCCCATTCCATTGGCAGAGCTCTCTGGGGAAAGAAGTGGTGTCTGGGGCTCCAGAGTGTCGCTCCCACTGTAGAACATCTCTGTAGGGTTATGATCAATATCCCATGTGGGGGCTTGGAGTTGTGATGCAGTAAATGAAGTCAGGTAGGAATCAAGCAGGGCCATGATCTACTTTAGAATTAGATCTGCCATCTCAACAAGTAATTCTGAATTATAGTAAGGATAGTAGCAGCGCACAAATGGTGCTGTGCAATGACTGAGGCCTGTGGGTGCTCAGACGGGGGGTTGGAAGAGGCCACAACCTGTAGATAAGTTCCAGTATATTGGGCTAGCAGCAATTCTGAGTATCTTGGTATGATGTAGAAGGGTAAAGTCCTCTGCATTATACTATATTTATCTCAGGCTTGGATGACAGCTTGAACAGGTGATATTATTCAGATAAGTCCGGAAAGCTGGAGCAGCATTCAATATTGCGACCTATCATGGCCGCTGCCCGGAAGTCCCCCGAGAGACTCTTTTTCACAGACCTGCCTATAAAGAACCCAAGTTTCTTAGGGTAGATAATGAGTAGAGCACAAATTAGCGATCCCACTAACGCATTAATTTGCTAGAAGTAAGCTTTTTGCATGCGTATTACACGTTGAAAGTAAAATGTTTGTACACAAGCGCTATCTCGACACGTGCAAAAAGCTGAACTTCAAATATCATGAAATCGTTAACTGTTCCCTATAGACTATAATGAACCCTTACTTGCATGACAACTCGATCATGTTTACTCAAGTGCGCTAACCCAACATGAAATATGAGTATTTCACATTTCAATGTTCTTCACATATTGAAATATGTTCTATTAATTCTTAAATACGTATTTCTATATATAGCTGATGTTTTTTTGGTAAAATATATATCTATACCTATATATAGAGATGTTTATTTAAAGGTATAGATATATACAAATATATATATTTAAAAATAACAAGAAAATATTCCTATCTGTGAAGAACATTGGAATGTAAAATATTACAGTAAATAC
Source organism: Bombina bombina (assembly GCF_027579735.1). NCBI lineage: Eukaryota > Metazoa > Chordata > Amphibia > Anura > Bombinatoridae > Bombina > Bombina bombina. The sequence goes on along the minus strand of NC_069501.1, from coordinate 928,871,189 downwards.
ACAATTAAACACTTTATTAAACAAATATGAATATTGCATAAATATGATTTTTCATGTTTTCAGCTACTTGACTGCAAAGGGTCCAATGCACACACACATGTATATATATATATATATAAATATATATATATATATATATATATATATATATATATATATATATATATATATATATATATATGTATATATATGTCTAATTATGTGTACATATGTATTTATATGTTTATATTTGTATATATGTCTGAAAATACATAAATACATATGTACACACATATATATACACATATACATGCATACATACATTGAAGTGGAGAGTATTTACCAATCCCGCTTAAGCGTTAACTCCTCTAAAAGTAAGCTTTTTGTGTGCATCTTATCTCGTCAGTTGATGCGTTCCATGGAGGCCAAAGGGCATCACCTTGTATTGGAAAAGGCCATCAGGTGTAGCAAATGCCTTTTTCTCTCTGGCCCTCTTTGTTAGAAATCTTACCTTTGCCAGTCTTTACACCACCTCATCAACACAATACATGACAGAATCTAATGGAACCACCTGGCATGGGAACCAATGCAATTGTGCTAAACCAGTTACTGTGAGACATCATTTTGTAATAGCAGGCAATTGGCTAGGAGATTGATATCTGTTCCTGCTGCATTAGGATGTTTTTACTTTTAAGCAGGCCTAGAAGATTAATTAGGCTCTAATTGTAGTAGTCTTTATAAGCTCTATGTTTTCAGCATGTGGTTGCTTGTGTTTTAAATTTATTACTCTACTCTGGTGATTACTATTTGGATATGTTGGTTTTACTTCTGCTTCCCCTGACTACACTTCTGTGTAACCCTTTATTTGGACTGACTTGGTTTATAGCTTAGCTTGTTTGTGTGCATTTTATGCTGCTTTTCCCTCTGAGGTCCTGACCTGGGCTGTTTAACTTCGATTACCATAAACCCTGGATTCCTCTGCTCTGGGGGAGATGTAATCCCAATAGCGAAAGTATAAAATAGTGAGTGGATGCTTCTAGAAGATGTCCATCAGGTACCTGTCAAAAAACCCCAAAAAAGACAAGGTGCACAAAAGGGACTAAGGGATAAGTAAGAGTAGGTTCAACTACTGATGGGATTTGAACTCTGTCAGAGCAGTAGGGAAGTGTATACAAATATATGGTTATTGCAAAATGTTTGAAAAAAAAAAAAAGATAGGAAAGGCAGTGAATTATTATATGATGATATAAGAAAAACAAGATTTATATTTTTTTTAGAGACTTAAGTTTTGTTTAATTGTGATGAGTTCCAAGAAGTATAAGATTTTATTTGGTGTGCTTATATTTGTCTGTGCTTCTACATTAAAGGATGACTCACATACATTTTTTTTTAAATAAACATGTACAGATGTACTAATGTATTTATATTTGTATATGTTTATTCAAAGACATATACACACATGAACATATAAATACACATGTATATATATATATATATATATATATATATATAGACACACACACATATATATATATATATATATATATATATACAGTATCTCAAAAAAGTGAGTACACCCCTCACATTTTTGTAAATATTTTATTATATCTTTTCATGTGACAACACTGAAGAAATTTCACTTTGCTACAATGTAAAGTAGTGAGTGTACAACCTGTATAACAGTGTACATTTGCTGTCCCCTCAAAATAACTCAACACACAGCCAATAATGTCTAAACCATTGGCAACACAAGTGAGTACACCCCTAAGTGGAAATGTCCAAATTGACCCAATTAGCCATTTTCCCACCCTGGTGTAATGTGACTCATTAGTGTTACAAGGTCTCAGGTGGGAATGGGGAGCAGGTGTGTTAAATTTGGTGTAATCGCTCTCACACTCTCCCATACTGGTCACTGGAAGTTCAACATGGCACCTCACGGCAAAGAACTCTCTGAGGATCTTAAAAAAAGAATTGTTGCTCTATATAAAGATGGCCTAGGCTATAAGAAGATTGCCAAGACCCTGAAACTGAGCTGCAGCATGGTAGGCAAGGCCATACAGCGGTTTCACAGGACAGGATCCATTCAGAACAGGCCTCGACATGGTCGAACAAAAAGTTGAGTGCACATGCTCAGCATCACATCCAGAGGTTGTCTTTGGGAAATAGACGTATGAGTGCTGCTAGCATTGCTGCAGAGGTTGAAGGGGTGGGGGTTCAGCCTGTCAGTGCTCAGACCATACGCTGCACACTGCATAAAATTGGTCTGCATGGCTGTTGTCCCAGAAGGAAGCCTCTTCTAAAGATGATGCACAAGAAAGTCCCCAAACAGTTTGCTGAAGGCAAGCAAACTAAAGACATGGATTACTGGAACCATGTCCTGTGGTCCAATGAGACCAAGATAAACGCATTTAGTTCAGTTGGTGTCAAGCGTGTGTGGCGGCTACCAGGTGGGGAGTACAAAGACAAGTGTGTCTTGCCTACAGTTAAGCATGGTGGGGGGAGTGTCATGGTCTGGGCCTACATGAGTGCTGCCGACACTGGGGAGCTACAGTTCATTGAGGGAACCATGAATGCCAACATGTACTGTGACATAATGAAGCAGAGCATGATCCCCTCCCTTCGGTAACTAGGCCGCAGGGCAGTATTCCAACATGATAATGACCCCAAACACACCTCCAAGATGACCACTGCCTTGCTAAAGAATCTGAGGGTAAAGGTGATGGACTGGCCAAGCATGTCTCCAGACCTAAACCCTATTGAGCATCTGTGGGGCATCCTCAAATGGAAGTTGGGGGAGAACAAGGTCTTTAACATCCACCAGCTCCGTGATGTCGTCATGGAGGAGTGGAAGAGGACTTCAGTGGCAATCTGTGAAGCTCTGGTGAACTTCATGCCCAAGAGGGTTAAGGCAGTGCTGGAAAATAATGGTGGCCACACAAAATATTGACACTTTGGGCCCAATTTGGACATTTCCACTTAGGGATATACTCACTTTTGTTGCCAACGGTTTAGACATTTATGGCTGTGTGGTGAGTTATTTTGAGGAGATACACTGTTTTATACACTGTTATACAGGCTGTACACTCACTACTTTACATTGTAGCAAAGTGTCATTTCTTCAGTGTTGTCACATGAAAAGATATAATAAAATATTTACAAAAATTTGAGGGGTGTACTCACTTTTGTGAGATACTGTGTGTGTATATATATATATGTATGCTTTGGATCAGATCCCTTTGAAGTCAAGTAAAAGAAAACATGAAATAGCATATTTATGCAATATTGGAATGGGAAATATTAATATTTTCATGTCGGGTTAGCACACTGGAGAATATGCGATCAGGTTTGCGTGCAAGTTTGCAGTTAGGTTTTCCCATCTATTTTGCTCAATTGACAGTTTTCTTTCCCCACTTTTTTTTACTTCTATAGGGGGAATACATTAATGTGTATAGAAAGATAGATTGTATATACAGACATGAATAGAAACATATATTTAAAAATAAATATAACATTTCTTCTAAGTGAAGGTTCTTATGAATTTTAAGCATTTCTTTTCAAAACACCTTAAACATGTTTACATAGTTCCAAACACCCAGTACTTGTGCTGATATTGTTTCTACAAACAGTTTGGAACTCTGTAGTGAGAGATGCAACAGATAATAAGCAATTTCTTTCCAATGACATGGAGAGTCTACAAATCCATTCAATTACTAGTGGGAATGCAATACCTGGCCACCAAGTAAAGCAAAGAACACCCCAGCAAAACTTCAAGTATCCTCCCACTACCCACAATCTCCAGTCATTCTTTGCCTGTGTAACATTGTAGGTTATGTGCAAAGAAGGTGTCTGAAGAAATCAAATTGTTAATCCTTTAATGGGTACTTTTCCCTGCAAGCAAGGATTTGGGTTATGCTGTGTCCATGTAATCCTCTTTAGTAAGAGTAATGGTGGCTTTTAGCAGTTGGAAGACTGTGAGGTGGTCTTTGCTTACCTTCCAACATTTTTGCTACTCCTATATAGAAAACCAGGGTTTGTTAATCTGTTTTTTCTTTATCTACAGGTCTGTCAGTGAGAATTCTGTCACACCTGTTTGTGGTACCTGCCCTACAGCAGATTCACAGGTAAGTGATTTTACCTTCTAGGTGAAAAGGATGCTGCACTTAGGAGCTCCTTTTTTTTTTTTAAATAAAAGTTAAACAAAATATACTTAGAGAACAAGGTTCTCCTTATGGGACTTAATATCGCTTTTTAAAATTTTGATTTTGGCTATGGGGATTTCTTTGCACAAGTTTACCTTTTATTTAGTTTGGTTAATATCTCTTTAATAAACTTGTTGGCCTGCACCTTACTTTTGAATTTGCGATCATGTGACCGCTCAGTTACTTCCTGAGTGCTAAACAGTTTACAGGGAGTGCAGAATTATTAGGCAAATGAGTATTTTGACCACATCATCCTCTTTATGCATGTTGTCTTACTCCAAACTGTATAGGCTCGGAAGCCTACTACCAATTAAGCATATTAGGTGATGTGCATCTCTGTAATGAGAAGGGGTGTGGTCTAATGACATCAACACCCTATATCAGGTGTGCATAATTATTAGGCAACTTCCTATCCTTTGGAAAAATGGGTCAAAAGAAGGACTTGACAGGCTCAGAAAAGTCAAAAATAGTGAGATATCTTGCAGAGGGATGCAGCACTCTTAAAATTGCAATGCTTCTGAAGCGTGATCATCGAACAATCAAGCGTTTCATTCAAAATAGTCAACAGGGTCGCAAGAAGCGTGTGGAAAAACCAAGGCGCAAAATAACTGCCCATGAACTGAGAAAATTCAAGCGTGCAGCTGCCAAGATGCCACTTGCCACCAGTTTGGCCATATTTCAGAGCTGCAACATCACTGGAGTGCCCAAAAGCACAAGGTGTGCAATACTCAGAGACATGGCCAAGGTAAGAAAGGCTGAAAGATGACCACCACTGAACAAGACACACAAGCTTAAACGTCAAGACTGGGCCAAGAAATATCTCAAGACTGATTTTTCTAAGGTTTTATGGACTGATGAAATGAGAGTGAGTCTTGATGGGCCAGATGGATGGGCCTGTGGCTGGATTGGTAAAGGGCAGAGAGCTCCAGTCCGACTCAGACGCCAGCAAGGTGGAGGTGGAGTACTGGTTTGGTATCCTCAAAGATGAGCTTGTGGGGCCTTTTCGGGTTAAGGATGGAGTCAAGCTCAACTCCCAGTCCTACTGCCAGTTTCTGGAAGACACCTTCTTCAAGCAGTGGTACAGGAAGAAGTCTGCATCCTTCAAGAAAAACATGATTTTCATGCAGGACAATGCTCCATCACACGTGTCCAAGTACTCCACAGCGTGGCTGGCAAGAAAGGGTATAAAAGAAGAAAATCTAATGACATAGCCTCCATGTTCACCTGATCTGAACCCCATTGAGAACCTGTGGTCCATCATCAAATGTGAGATTTACAAGGACGGAAAACAGTACACCTCTCTGAACAGTGTCTGGGAGGCTGTGGTTGCTGCTGCACGCAATGTTGATGGTGAACAGATCAAAACACTGACAGAATCCATGGATGGCAGGCTTTTGAGTGTCCTTGCAAAGAAAGGTGGCTATATTGGTCACTGATTTGTTTTTGTTTTGTTTTTGAATGTCAGAAATGTATATTTGTGAATGTTGAGATGTTATATTGGTTTCACTGGTAAAAATAAATAATTGAAATGGGTATATATTTGTTTTTTGTTAAGTTGCCTAATAATTATGCACAGTAATACTCACCTGCACACACAGATGTCCCCCTAAAATAGCTATAACTAAAAACAAACTAAAAACTACTTCCAAAACTATTCAGCTTTGATATTAATGAGTTTTTTGGGTTCATTGAGAACATGGTTGTTGTTCAATAATAAAATTAATCCTCAAAAATACAACTTGCCTAATAATTCTGCACTCCCTGTATTTCTAGCCGGCTGTTTGGAAGCCGAATTTTCAAGGAGATAGAACAGATTTTCTGGCATTAGATTTTTTTCCTGCCTGTCGCTTCTCTCTGATGCTTGCATCTTTCTAGGATCTGCAGTTTGAACAGGATTTATCTGCTGGTGTGGATTTGATTCCTGGTTACCGGTTGGGTGAGTCTCTCCAGCATGGCTGGGGTGTAGATGTGCCAGTTTTAATAATTATTTATTTGTGCTTACAAATTATATTCTATTTGTTTTATTTAAATTAGAGTATAAGGGAAGTAAAGGGCTATTTTATTTTCTATGGATGCTGATCCCATGGATGCTGATCCCATGCTTTCTCTGTCATTTGATAAATGTCTTTATTGTGCAGTTGCCGAGGTTATACCTCCTGTGCAATTTTGTTCCCCTTGCCTTAATAAAGTTTTATTATCTAAGGATAAGGATTCCTTATCTGAGCCTTCTTTTGCTCAGGATAATGCTGTTCAGGGGTTGTCTCAGCCTTCTGCTAACATGTCCCAGTCTTTGACAGATTCACATGCAGTGCCCTGCTGTTCCTCTCTGTCAGTTTCTGGGAGTGTTTATTTGCCTAAAAATTTTGCTGCTCAGATGACTTCTGCAGTTTCTGTAGTCCTAAGTGCTTTACCTAGTTCTGGTAAAAGAAAAGGGAAATCTAAGAAAATTTCTATGGGTTCTGATTCCGCCAAGACTGATTTGGTTGGTCTTTCTCAGTTATCTAGTGAGGATCATTCCTCTGCAGCTTCTGAGGGCGAGATCTCTGATTCAGAATCTGCAGTTCCTAGTACAAAATATTCTGAGGAGGTTAATCTTAGGTTTAAACTGGAGCATCTCTGTTTATTTTTAAAGGAGGTTTTAGCTACTTTGGATGACTCCTAAAAAGGCTTATAAACTGAATAGAGTTTTTGATGTCAAACCTAAATCTGTGGTGGTTTTTCCTGTTCCAGATCACATGTCTGACATTATATCTCAGGAATGGGAACAGCTGAGTGTTCCTTTTAACCCGTTTCCGTGTTTAAAAAGATGTTTCCTGTGGCTGATTCAGTGTTAAATCTGTGGCACACTGTTCCTAGAGCAGAGGGCGCTATATCTACCTTAGCCAAGTGAACTACTTTTCCTCTTGAGCATAGTTCCTCTTTTAGACACCCTATGGATAAGAAACTGGAGGGTTATTTAAGAAAGATGTTTCTTCATCAAGGTTTGCAGTGGCAACCAGTTGCTAGTATTGCAACAGTTGCTAGTGCAGCCTCTTATTGGTGTGACTCATTGTCTGATCTAATTTCAGAGGAGACTACTATAGAGGAAATCCAGGATAGGATCAAGTCTCTAAAGCTGGCTAATACTTTTATCTGTGATGCCATTATGCAAGTTGTTAGGCCGAGAGCCAAGATTTCTAGTTTTGAGGTACTTGCCCGCAGAGCTATTTGGTTAAAGTCTCGGTCTGCGGATGTAACTTCTAAATCCAAGCTTCTGTCTCTCCCTTTTAAGGATAAGACTTTATTTGGCCCTGGTCCGGCAGAGATCATTTCCACGGTTACTGGTGGAAAGTGAGTTTTTGTTACCACAGGATAAGAAGAATAGACCCAAAGGTCATCAGACTTCTAATTCTTGCTCCTTTCGTAACTTCAAGGGACAGATATCTTCCTCGTCTTCTAAATCTGAGCAAGCCAAGACTTCTTGGAGTGCTAGCCAGCCCGGGAACATGGGTAAGAAATCCATAAAGCCTTCCGCTGAGGCTAAGTCAGCATGAAGGGGCCGCCCCCAATCCAGTTCTGGATCAAGTAGGGGGCAGGCTTTCCTTCTTTGAGCAGGCTTGGATTTGCGATGTTCCAGATTATTGGGCAGTGGATGTAGTCTCCCAGGGATACAGGATAGGATTCAAGTCTTGTCCCCCCAGGGACAGATGCCTATTATCAAGATTATCTGTAAACCAGGTAAAGAGAGCAATCTTCTTAAACTGTGTAAGGGATTTGTCCTCTCTGGGAGTGATTATCCCAGTTCCTATAGCAGAACAAGGTCAGGGATTGTATTCAAATCTTTTTGTGGTTCCCAAGAAGGAGGGAACTTTTTGACCCATTTTAGACCTCAAGTCTCTCAACAAGTTTCTCAAAGTTTAAACACAAGCACTTTAAAAATTGATGGCACTCTAAATAGTCACACTGGTAAAGATATTAGCACTTTAGATAAAGAAAACACCACTAATGTGAACTTAATAAGGGATAATACTACTCAGAACTACAATACTATTAAATTAAATGAGATACAAACTAACACTAAAGTCAACACCACGATCAATAGCAATACTGAGTCACATTGCAATATAGAAAACATGAAGGATGACTTGGTTCATAATATTTCCAACTATACCTTATCAGAGACAGAACATGCAATTCTAAATAAAGGTTTATCATACTGTTTACCAAACACACATGATGAATTTATCATAGAACAAGATTTAGAGAGATTTTTCAGCAAATTGAAACTCAAAGTACATTTCTCCACATTTAAAAACATGATAGAAACACCTATCACAAGTAAGACTGATGACAAAAAAAAAGAACATAAAATTTAATGACCCCAAAACATTTGGCATTAAAGGAAAAAGTAAATTTAATCCACCCTTACAACACAGTGTAGCCACATTTGCAAAATTAGTTCAAAAAGAAGTAAAAAACTTATTCAAAAGAAACAAAAAAAGAGAACTAGTACAAATAGATAAGAAACAACAAGAAGCCATTAATAAACTCAAAAATAACAATGAAATCACAATAAAGGAAGCAGATAAGGGCGGTGCAGTAGTTTTACTAAATAAAATAGATTATGTGAAAGAGATACAAAGACAACTAAATGACACCACAGTATATGAAGCCCTCACTAGAGATCCTACAATCCAAATAGGGAAAGAAATAGAACATATCACAAATATAGCAATTAAGAATGGCATTATTACAAATGAATTTAAAGAATGTTTAATTGAAAAAAACCCAGTAAGACCAGTAATATATATCTCACCCAAAATACATAAAGACAAATTTCATCCACCAGGACGCCCAATAGTGGGGGGAGTAAACTCCATGTTTTCTAAAATTGCAGTATTTGTAGATAAAGTATTACAACCCTACCTATTAAACACATCATCATATTTAAAAAACACAAATGACTTTCTAGCCAAATTAAAAGATATTGGACAAATTGGAGATAAATGTATCCTATACACATTAGATGTTACTAGCTTATATACATCAATCAAGCATACAAGTGGAATTGAGGCAGTAACTAATACATTGAAAACTAACAACAAATATAATGAGCAAGAAATACAATTTTTAACAAATCTGTTATCTATCATATTATATCAAAAATATTTTTTATTTCAAGACACTTTTTATTTACAGAAGCAAGGTACTGCAATGGGCTCCAGTGTTGCCCCAACATATGCCAACATTTTTATGTCCCACATAGAAGAGAAATTTGTATATTCACATCCATTATTTTTACAAAATGGAGCAGCATGGTGGAGATTTGTGGATGACATATTTGGCATATGGTGGGGTGACACTGGGAGCCTATTGCAATTTGTACAATATATTAACACATCTGTTGCTGGTCTTACATTTACACTCAACATGGAGGAAACAGGAGTAGCCTTTCTAGACACTTTTGTGCATAAAGAAAAAGGCTTTTTGAAAACCGATCTATATGTAAAACCAACAGACAAAAATAAAGTACTACAATATGACAGCTTTCATTAAAAAAAAACGATAGAAGCAATACCCCAAGGCCAATTTAAAAGAGTAAAAAGAATAGTAACTGACGAAAGGAAATGCAACATCAGACTAACAGAAATGGCAGAAAAATTCAAAAGAAGAGGGTATCCAGAAGAATTAATCACAAAACAATTAGAATACTGTAAAAATCAGAAAGAAAATACAAAAAAGGAGACACAAGATAACAGAATGATATTTGTCACACAATATAATTCATTAGGAACAAAGATATCACACATTATAAATAAACACTGGCACATATTGAAAGACTGTAATCCTCAAATTGATGAATTTAAAAACATACCCATGGTAGCTTACAAAAAAACGAAAAATCTGAGAGACTTATTGGTAAGGGCAGATATAGGTAGCAATAAGAAAAATCTACAAACAACAATAGGGTCAGATAATAGGGGTTGTTACCCTTGCTTACACTGTAGCCACTGCAGTTCAATAATAAAAGGGAAAGAATTTTTTCATCCCATTAAGGGAACCAAATATCCAATAAAGAAACATCTTACATGTAGAAGCACATACGCTATATATCTCATCAAGTGTCCGTATGCTAGAATTTATATAGGTGAAACAAGTAGGGAAGTAAGAACTAGAATCACTGAACATAAGTCCAACATCAGGAATAAAAATTTGGAGGCTCCTGTTTCCTGTCACTTCCTCTCCATGGGTCATAACATCAGTCAACTTAGATTTCAAGTAATTGAACAAGTTGACAGACCCAGGAGGGGAGGTGACAGGGACCAAATGCTTAAAAGAAGGGAGATGTACTGGATAAACAAATTAAATACAATGATACCTGAAGGTCTGAATGTACAGAGTCTATTGAGTGGATTGTGTCCCACACAATATAGTAATCCAATAGTATCTTATCATGTACCTAAGTCATCGAGCTTCTCATTCATCATTGTGTACACGTTATTTAGTAGGCGTGTAGTACACGTCGTCCAGTGATTGGATGTCCACTACTGCGAGTCATCTTTACATTTGACAACTGGTTACGCTGAACTCATAGCGATCTTGTCATAGTTGTCAATACGTCCCATCCTGATAGTATCAGATACAACTATATTAAACCTATAACTTTTATTACTATAATGTCGGCTAGATTTTGAGTTGTGTGTTAGGGTTAAAAAGCAGCGTTAAGAGGTCCTAACACTGCTTTTTTATGCCCGCTGGTATTACAAGTCTTGAAGGTTTAGGGTGACCGCACACTTCTTTGGCCTTACCGCAAAATGACTTACGTAAAAGTCTTTTTTCTATGGGACTTCCATAGCGCCGGTATTACGAGTCTATCCTGGGAGGCCAAAAAGTAAGCGGTACACCCTACCCTGTTAAGAGTCCTAACGCATTTAAAAGTCAGTAGTTATGAGTTTTATGGTACAATGCCGTAGCATAAAACTCATAACTAAAGTGCTTAAAAGTACACTAACACCCATAAACTACCTATTAACCCCTAAACCGAGGCCCTCCCGCATCGCAAATACTAAAATAAAAATTGTAACCCCTAATCTGCTGCTCCGGACACCGCCGCCACCTACATTATACTTATTAACCCCTAATCTGCTGCCCCCAACATCGCCGCTACCTACATTATATTTATTAACCCCTAATCTGCCGTCCCCAATGTCGCCGCCACCTACCTTAAATAAATATTCCTGTCATTAACTAAATTATTCCTATTTAAAACTAAATACTTACCTGTAAAATAAACCCTAAGATAGATACAATATAACTAATAGTTACATTGTAGCTAGCTTAGGATTTATTTTTATTTTACAGGCAAGTTTGTATTTATTTTAACTAGGTAGAATAATTATTAAATAGTTATTAACTATTTAATAACTACCTAGTTAAAAAAAGACAAATTTACCTGTAAAATAAAACCTAACCTAAGTTACACTAACACCTAACACTACACTACAATTAAATAACTAAATTAAATACAATTAACTAAATTAAATTAAATTAGCTAAAGTACAAAAAACAAACAAACACTAAATGACAGAAAATAATAAACAAATTACAAAAATTTAAACTAATTACACCTAATCTAACAGCCCTATTAAAATAAAAAAAGCCCCCCAAAATAAAAAAAACCTAGCCTAAACTAAACTACTAATAGCCCTTAAAAGGGCCTTTTTGGGGCATTGCCCCAAAGTAATCAGCTCTTTTACCTGTAAAAAAAAAATACAAACAAACCCCCCAACAGTAAAACCCACCACCCACACAACCAACCCCCCAAATAAAATACTAGCTAAAAATACCTAAGCTCCCCAATGCCCTGAAAAGGGCATTTGGATGGGCATTGCCCTTAAAAGGGCAGTTAGCTCTTTTGAAAGCCCAAACCCCTAATGTAAAAAATAAACCCACCCAATACACCCTTAAAAAAACCTAACACTAACCCCTTGAAGATGACATCTTCATTCAAGCCGGGTGAAGTGGTCCTCCAGAAGGGCAGAAGTCTTCATCCAAGCCGGGCAGAAGAGGTCCTCCAGATGGGCAGAAGTCTTCATCCAGACGGCATCTTCTATCTTCATCCATCCGGCATTGAGCGGCACCATCTTCAAGACATCCGACGCAGAGCATTCTCTTCTTGCGACGACTAAAACAGAATGAGGGTACATTTCAGTGACGTCATCCAAGATGACGTCCCTTAGATTCTGATTGGCTGATAGAATTCTATCAGCCAATCGGAATTAAGGTAGAAAAAATCCTCTTGGCTGATGCAATCAGCCAAAAGGATTGTAGTTCAATCCTATTGGCTGATCCTATCAGCCAATAGGATTGAGCTCACATTCTATTGGCTGATTGGAACAGCCAATAGAATGTGAGCTCAATCCTATTGGCTGATTGGATCAGCCAATAGGATTTTTTCTACCTTAATTCTGATTGTCTGATAGAATTCTATCAGCCAATCAGAATCTAAGGGACAACATCTTGGATGATGTCACTTAAAGGTACCTTCATTCTGTTTTAGTCGTCAGAAGAAGAGGATGCTCCGCGTCGGATGTCTTGAAGATAGAAGATGCCGTCTGGATGAAGACTTTTGCTCGTCTGGAGGACCACTTCTGCCCGGCTTGGATGAAGACTTCTGCCCATCTGGAGGACCACTTTGTCCAGCTTGGATGAAGACGTCTCCCGGTAAGTCGATCTTCAGGGGGTTAGTGTTAGGTTTTTTTAAGAGTGTATTGGGTGGGTTTATTTTTTAGATTAGGGGTTTGGACTTGCAAAAGAGCCAAATGCCCTTTTAAGGGCAATGCCCATCCAAATGCCCTTTTTAGGGCAATGGGAAGCTTAGGTATTTTTAGCTAGTATTTAATTTTGGGGGTTAGTTGTGTGAGTGGTGGGTTTTACTGTTGCGTGGGTTGTTTGTATTTTTTTTTACAGGTAAAAGAGCTGATTACTTTGGGGCAATGCCCCACAAAAGGCCCTTTTAAGGGCTATTGGTAGTTTAGTTTAGGCTAGGGTTTTTATTTTTTATTTTGGAGGGGCTTTTTTATTTTAATATAGCTATTAGATTAGGTGTAATTATTTTAAATTTCTGTAATTTGTTTATTATTTTCTGTATTTTAGTCTTTGTTTTGTTTTGCACTTTAGCTAATTTAATTTAATTTAGGTAATTGTATTTATTTATTTTTAATTTAATTATAGTGTAGTGTTAGGTGTTAGTGTAACTTAGGTTAGGTTTTATTTTACAAGTAAATTTGTATTTATTTTAACTAGGTAGTTATTAAATAGTTAATAACTATATAATAACTATTCTACCTAGTTAAAATAATTACAAACGTGCCTTTAAAATAAAAATAAATCCTAAAATAGCTACAATGTAACTATTAGTTATATTGTAGCTATCTTAGGGTTTATTTTACAGGTAAGTATTTAGTTTTAAATAGGAATAATTTAGTTAATGATAGGAATATTTATTTTAGGTAGGTGGCGGCGACATTGGGGGCGGCAGATTAGGGGTTAATAAATATAATGTAGGTGTCGGCGATGTTGGGGGCAGCAGATTAGGGGTTAATAAGTATAATGTAGGTGGCGGCGGTGTCTGGAGCAGCAGATTAGGGGTTACAGGTAAGTATTTAATTTTAAATAGGAATAATTTAGTTAATGATAGGAATATTTATTTAGATTTTAGGGTTAGACTTAGGTTTAGGGGTTAATAACTTTAAAATAGTGGCGGCGACGTTGGAGGCGGCAGATTAGGGGTTAATAAATGTAGGTAGGTGGCGGCGATGTTAGGGCCAGCAGATTAGGGGTTAATATTTAACTAATGTTTGTGAGGCAGGAGTGCGGCGGTTTAGGGGTTGATATGTTTATTATAGTGGCAGCGATGTTGGGACGGCAGATTAGGGGTTAATAAGTGTAGGTAGGTGGCGGCGAAATTGGGGGCGGGAGATTAGGGGTTAATAAATATAATGTAGGTGTTGGCGATGTTGGGGGCAGCAGATTAGGGGTTCATAAGTATAATGTAGGTGGCGGCGGTGTCCGGAGCGGCAGATTAGGGGTTAATAATTATAATTTAGGTGTCAGCAATGTCGGGACGGCACATTAGAGGTTAATAAGTGCAAGATTAGGGGTGTTTACACTCGGGGTTCATGTTAGGGTGTTAGGTGTAAACATAACTTTTATTTCCCCATAGGAATCAATGGGGCTGCATTAAGGAGTTTTAGGCTGCTTTTTTGCAGGTGTTAGACTTTTTTTCAGTCGGCTCTCCCCGTTGATTCCTATGGGGAAATCATGCACAAGCACGTTACACCAGCTCACCGCTGACTTAAGCATCACTGGTATTGGAGTGCGGTAATGAGCAAAATTTTGCTCAACGTTTACTTCTAGTCTTTTAACGACTGGTTTCTGAAAACTCGTAATACCAGCACTGTAGGTAAGTGAGTGGTGAGACAAAACTGCTCGTTAGCACCGCACAGCCTCTAACGCAAAACTCGTAATCTGGGCCTGTGTTTGCTGGAGGTTATATATGTACTGAGTCTGTTGGATAAATCATACGATAGTGCTTTGATACGATACTAGTTCACAATAATTGTAGTATAGCATAGACATTGTTGTGGTCATAGGTTGTGTATGGGCAGCACATATTAGTGGTGAGATATCTAATTAGAGTACTGTGTCTCTAAGAGTAGCCATACATTTACGTGTGAAGGAAATCTTATATCGAGGGCAAGTGTGCAGTATTGTGTTACTCATCCATGAGTCCCACCGTGATACTGGTTCAAATTGAAAATGAGACGTAAAACCAATTCTCCACTCTTTGCACTCTGATTCTTTTATTGTAAATAAGGTTGGACCCCAATTTAAACTTGGAAATATGTGCTACTCAAGATCACTATTGTGCTTAAAATTATTACACCACTAAAAGATACATAAAAATATCTACGTTACAGACTCACTAAAAAATTATATTACTATTTACAATTTTACAGATAGACCCAATAATTGTTTGCTTCATTCATTCCGTTGGGCATAACTGTGTTAAGTTTGAAAATCCAATTGGTCTCTTTTTGTAGTAAGATTTTCTCACAGTTGCCTCCTCTGATTCCTGGTCTTGCTTGTTCTAAGCCCCAACATTTAAAATATGTGGTTTTACCTGCATGCAATTTAAGGAAATGTCTGGCCACACTGGTTATCTGTTTCCCTTTGTCTATGTAATTTTGAGCATTACGAATGTTGCTTAAATGCTCTGTGATCCTAACACCTAGTTTACGTGTGGTCATGCCTACGTAAACAATATCAGAGGGGCAGGATAAACAGTATATAATATTGTTGCTCTGACAGTTAATATGGGTTTTTATTTTCCAGTCAATGTCAATGTCAATTTCTCACTTTGGCAGTTATACATAGATATACATAGATATACATCCCAGAGAGTTAGAGTCTGATATAGCCTGCTCTTTGGGTTTAAGATGTTCAGACCTGTCCTTAGCTATTGCTTTTTGGTAGGCTCTGGCCAGGAGTTTCTTTAAATAACCATGTTTTAATAGTCTGTCTCTTAACTCTAAGGCTGACTTTCTGAATGATTCTAAATTAGTATAGTTTCTTCTGATTCTAAGGTACTCCCCATATGGCAAACCTCTAACAGTGGATGGGTGATGATAACTACTGGCATGTATTGTTTGTTGCTGTGGGTTTCCTATATGCCTTAGTAGTTAATTGGTCATCTTGCTTGTAAATGGTTAAATCTAGGAAGTTCTACCTTTTCTGTATTTAAGTTGTAAGTCAGGAATAGTCCAAAAGGGTTTGTATTCAATGTTTTGATAAAATCTTCCAATATTTCAACTGGACCCTCCCACACAAATAGAATATTGTCTATATACCTAGAGCAGTGGGTGACATATTGAGTGTAGTTTTTAAGAGAGTAATTAAACACTACCATTTCTTCCCACAAGCCTAGATATATATTTGTCGCATAAGTCGGTGCACATGAAGTGTCCATAGCGGTGTCACAAATTTTCCACTCTCATGGGTGGAAGGTGAATCTAGGGAAAAGTTTCTTGGTGCCCATTACCAGTGTATGTTACCAGGGTATGTTTTCTTTGGACAATCATAGACTCAGTATCTATGAAGATTTTTTTGACAAAGGTCAGAAAATTCAAGCTTCTGGAGGCCTGTCGTTTACTTCAGTCCTCTGTTCTTCCATCAGTGGCTGTATGCATGAAAGTAATTGGTCTCATGGTGGCATCCATGGACATTATTCCATTTGCTTGCTTCCATCTGAGACCTCTACAGTTATGTATGCTCAATCAATGGAACAGAGATAATTCAGATCTCTCTAAGAGGATAGCTTTAGACTCTCAGACAAGGATTTCTTTATCTTGGTGAATCTCCCAGGACCATTTGTCTCAGGGCACTTGTTTCCTGAGACCTTCTTGGGAGATTGTGACCATGAATGCCAGCATGTCAGACTGGGGAGCAGTTTGAGGGTCCCTAAGATCTCAGGGACTTTGGACTTAGGAGGATTCTGCCCTCCCTATAAATATTTTAGAATTGAGAGCAATTCTCAACTGAGTTCAATACGGTTTATTAGATTTTAATAGGAAAACATTACTTTGGTGGCGTATATCAAACACCAGGGAGAAACTCGGAGCTTGTTAACTATGAAGGAGGTGACTCACATTCTTCAGTGGACAGAGTCTCACTGCCATTCATATCCCAGGGGTGGACAACTGGGAAGCGAATTATCTAAGCAGGCAGACGTTTCATCCAGGGGAATGGGCTCTCCATCCGGAAGTTTTCTCAATGTTAACCCTCAAATGGGGATTTCCAGAGCTGGATCTGTTGGCATCTCATCTAAATTCCAAGCTTCCAAGATACGGTGAAAGATCAAGAGATCCTCAAGCAGCTGTGGTAGACGCCCTGGCAGTGCAATGGGATTTTGTTCTAATTTATCTGTTTCCTCTGGTGGCCCTCCTTCATCAGGTGATAGCTTGTATCAAACAGGAGCAGGTTTGTCTGATTCTAATAGCTCAAGTGTGGCCTCGCAGAACTTGGTTTGCGGACCTATTAAGAATGTCATCATTTCCCCCATGGAAATTGCCTCTGAGGAAGGATCTTCTACTTCAGGGTCCCTTCCTCTATCTGAACTTAGTCTCTCTGAAGCTGACTGCTTGGAGATTGAATGCTTAGTCTTGTCCAGGCGAGGTTTTTCTGTGAAGGTTATTGAGACTATGATTCAGGCTCGTAAGCCTGTTACTCACAAGATTTCTTATAAGGTATGGCGTAAATACCTTCATTGCTGCAGATCTAGGGTTTTTTCTTGGAGTCGGGTGAGAATTCCCCATATTCTATCCTTTCTTCAGTAGGGCCTGGAGAAGAGTTTATCAGTCAGTACCCTAAAGGGTCAGATTTCGGCTCTGTCGATTCTTCTGCAGAAGCGTCTGTCAATTTTGCCAGATGTTCAATCTTTTGTCCATGTTTTGGTTAGAATCAGGCTTGTGTTTAGGTCCATTGCTCTTCTTTAGATTCTTAATCTGGTTCTTAAAGTTCTGCAGCAGACTCCATTTGAGCCTAAGCATTCTGTTGATATCAAGTTATTGTCCTGGAAGGTTTAATTTTGCAGCAATTTCCTCTGACCATAGAGTTTTGGAGCTTTCGGCTCTACAGTGTGATTCTTCTTATCTTATTCTTCATGTGGATAAACTAGGATTTCTACCTAAGTCAGTTTCGGAACACAATATTAACCAAGAAATTGTTGTCTCTTCATTTTGTCCTAATCCTTCCTCTAAGAAGGATCGGTTGTTGCACAATCTGGATGTTGTGCGTGCTTTAAAGTTGTACTTACAGGCTACAAAATATTTCTGTCAATCTTCTGCTCTTTTTTTTTCTTTTCTGGTAAACGGAGGAATCATACGGCCACTTATTCTACTCTTTCTTTCTGGTTGGGAATTGTTATTCAATTGGATTATGAGACAGCTGGACAGCAGCCTCCAGAGAAAATTATGGTTCACTCCACTAGGACTGTCACTTCCTCTTGGGCCTTAAAAATGATGCTTCTATGGAACAGATTTGCAAGGTGGCCACTTGGTCATCATTGCATACTTTTTCCAAATTTGACCAATTCTTTTGGGAGAAATGTTATCCAAGCTGTGGTGCCTTCTGCTTAGGTTTGCCTGTCTTGTGTATCCCTCCCTTTCATTATGTGGACTCTAGCTTTGTTGTTGGTTCCCACAAGTAATTGAATGGATTTGTGGACTCTCCATGCCATTGGGAAGAAAACATAATATATACTTACCTGATAAATTATTTTCTTTCATGGCATGGATAGTCCTTGACCCGCTCTTATTTTTAAGATGGCTTTTTGACATTTTTCTAAACCTCAGGCACCTCTATACCGTTTGTGTCTTCTCTTTCCGTAATTCCTCGGCTGAATGACTGGGGATTGTGGGTATTTGGAGGATACTTGAAGCTTTTGTGGGGTGTTCTTTGCCTCCACCTGGTGGCCAGGAGTTGAATTCCCACTAGTTATTGAATAGATTTCATGGACTTTCCATGTCAGGAAAGAAAATAATTTATTAGGTAAGTATAAATTATGTTTTTACACCTTGTGTGCTCCCCAGTCCTTGGCAGCACTGTTAGTTTGAATCATCTTCTACTTTAGGGCTGGAATGTTGTTGCTTTTAAATGCTTCTAATACACAAAAATAGCATTTAAAGTTGACAGGACAGATCTGGTAAGGCAAACATTTCACAAACTAATTTGTGGCAAAGGTGGCATCCTATGACACTGACACTGTCACTGAGCTCTTCAGTATGACCCATTGCTAATGTTTTCCTGTGTAAATTTAATGTGCTTGATTTTATTCACCTGTTAATAATAGATGTGGCTTAAACACCTGAACTTAATAATTAGTAGGGGTGTCCACATAGTGTGCCATTGTTCTCTACATATAAGCACTATAATATATGATTAAGCTCTTTAGCCTTTGTAACTTGTTTGCTTCTTTTAATACTTAATATCTTAAGAAATCTGATTGACTGGGTTGGGTCATTGACATAAAACATACTATGATATTTTAAAAAAAATTGAGAAACATCAGGAACACAAATATTCATTTTATAAGCCAACCTGTAAAAATGTCTTGACTACATGCATTCTCTTTTAAGTTATAAATGTTTCTTTAAAAAAGTCGATGGTATCCTTAACTGGCCTCTTTACACTGCTAAGAAGGCTTACAACATTTTCTTTGCTTTGCCAATTATTACAAGAGATTTACACAAATGTCGCTGGCAGAGTTTAAGCTATAACAGCAATTTCCATTTAAATGTCTTCACAAGGACTCTGCTTTTAATAATCTTAAAATACATTTTAAATGACCCTCTATTCTGGTAAATCCTTTGTCAGTTCTGCCCTTTGTTGTATAAGTGTAGCAGCAATGTTTTCTTAGAGATGTCTTCATAAAGGTTTTTTTTTTTAGTATCCTGTATCATTATATTCCTTATCTATGAAGTAACATATAATTACTGACTAATAAACTGTGTATGAAGGAGTTTGGACAATTTTAGGAGAAGCTTTTCATTTTGGTATCTGTAAACACTATCACAATCTGAAATGACTGTGATATAAGTGAGTGGTGTTATTCATTAAGTCAAACATTGTGGCTATCAACTGCATAACAAATATAATCTAGCTATTAGTTGATAGTATGGAAATATACAGTATAAAATAAAACAGAACAAAAATTCCATAAGACATAAAAAGAGAAATATTATAGTTTAACTATTGGTGGGAAGCTGGATTATAATTTACAAGAATATTTAGCAAAGTAGTAATTAACTGAATTCTTCAGAAGGAAATGTACTCACTAGACCTCAAATCCACTGAAATGCCATTTAAAACAAAAATAACAAGCACTTGAAGCAAACATCATCATATTATTGATGCAAATATCACATTAGTGAGAGATCTGAAGTCCTAAAAAAATGTCAGATAAATAATGTAATCAGCATCATAAAAATTGTATCTTCAGATGAAATTGCTGCTAATATCAGCTTCAATCTTGCATCAAATAGAAACACACAAGGTGGTCCCTCTGTTATGTCTTTTTTATTTACTAGCCGGGATCTTGCCTGAAATTACCACTTGTTATCAAGGAAAAGAAAATATATATTGACATTGCTGCTATTTTGAAACATACATGTATATTAAGGACACTCTGTGTGCACAGGTGCACACCAGATCCATAATCAATATAAGATTCTACAGATTAACATCTTTGGTTTGCTTGTTTTAAAGGGACGTAGACACAATTTGTTAGATGTTAACAATTAAGCTGTATTAACTCTGTTGTTATTTATTATGAGCATTATCTAGTTCATATGTACTGTAGGAACATTATATTAAGATATATTTATTAACAACAGAGTCTCAAAGCTAATTTGGCCTCAACAGCCACGTACTACTCTCAGATTGTAATAATTATTAACAAATTTACAATTTTATAAAGGGGCTAATGTACCACCAAATACCATTGTGATCTAAGTTTCTATGTCCATGCGCCCTTGATCAAATCCTTTCTATCTATTTTTTGTACACATTCTGGACAGTGGTTTATCTGAGTTGCGGACCTCAGACATTCCCTGCCCTGATCTTGGGCAGTATCCACAGGGGAACTTGTAAACACTAAAAATACTAGTCTCTAGAGCTTCCATATAGCGCTGATTGCACTCACTTCTTTTTACCAATATACAGTATATATATAATGTCCAAGAGGTGCACTCTCACCAACCAAACAGCTGCCACTGAAAAAATATCCACCAAATAATAACAGGCTTGTATATTCTGATCTTTTAAAAAAAACGTTACTAGTGCTGTGACGTTTCAGGGACAAAGGAAGGGGAGCTTTGTCCCCAAAACATCACAGAACAAGTAAAGTTTTTTTTCTAAAAAGACCAGAGAATGCAAGCCTGTTGTTATTTGGTATATATACAGTGGGTATTGAAAATAATCACCCCCCTTGAAAATAATCACATTTTGTTGCTTTGCAGCCTGAAATAAAGACAGACACAATTTTTGTTTATCCAGTTGTAATTACTTAGTGCAACGTATAACATCCAAGTTAAAGATATAGCACCAACATGTCAGGCAAAAATAAAAACAATTCAAAAATAGAATCACTGAGTTGGAAAAAGGATTACCCCCTCCTACAATTACTTGTAAATTCAATCAGGGGAGCGAATCACCTTCTCAACGGTATACACAAAGCCATTTGACCTTCCACTGTGATCAGCTGTGGGCATATTGATTAGCTCAGCATGAAAAGAGCTTTCCTGGAGCATCTCACTCTCTGGTAGTGCAACTGAAGCAAACAATCAACTATGGGTGGAAAGGCACTGTCAAAAGATCTCCGGGATAATGTTGTGGACAGGCACAAGTCAGGAGATGGATACAAGAAAATATCAAAGGCTTTATCAATGTCTAAAAGCACAGTGAAGTCTATTAATAAGAAGTGGAATGCATTTGATACAACACAGACCCTCTTTGGATCAGGACATCACTTTAAACTGGATGAAAGAGCAAGGAGGAAACTGGTCAGAGAGGCTACCAAAAGGGCCCACACGTGGACTTCTTGCTCAGTGTGCTTAGAGGAATATAGCTACACCTCACTGATGAGGCCCAATGAAAGACACAACGTTCACCTGGGGTTGCTGTGTTCCTTGTTCAGAGAGGAATTGCCTGGTATTTTGGTGCTGGACTGACCGTAATAGGCAGGATCAGACTGAAATACTACAGGAAAATTCTACTCTGTGAAAAGCATTACTGAGCTAAAAGAAGCTGCACCTAGGTGGTATATCACCATAGAACAGGTTTACAATGGTATTGAGTCGGTTGTTCGTTCCTGTGAGTGTGCTTCTCTCTGTTTGTATTTAGTCTCCCTATGATAAAAAGTGGCAACCATACGCGGACTCCTTGCTCAGTGTGCTTAGATTAATATAGCTACACCTCCCTGATGAGGCCCAATGAAAGCCAAAATGTTCATCTGTGGTTGCTGTGTTCCTTGTTCAGACAGGAATTGCCTGGTATTTTGGCACTGGACTTAACGTTATAGGCGGGATCAGACTGCTATACTACAGGAAAGTTCTACTCTGTGGAAAGCATTACTGGGCTAAAAGAAGCTGCACCCAGGTGGTAAATTGCCATAGATAAGGTTACTAATGGTATTGAGCCGGTTGTTCATTCCTGTGAGTGTGCTTCTCTCTGTATATAAATATATATATATATATATATATATATATATGTCCTATAATCCTTACTCTGCTCCCCCTATATCTTTGACCTTGTCTCCAGATACTTTTCCTCCCATCCCCTTCACTCTGCTCATGACCTCCTTCTCTCCTCCTATCTTACCTCCTTACATTTCTGTTCACAAGACCTCTCCAAATTGGACCCTATCTTCTGGAACTCTCTGCCTTACTCCACAAGACTCTCCTCTAGTTTTTAAATTATCAGTCGCTCCTTAAAAACTCTACTGTTTAGGAATTCATACATTATGTACTAACATTTCTTATCTGAGTTCCTTTCCTCCATTTTTCATTCCCTTGAACCCCCTTAGGGCTCCATGTACTAAGCCGTCAATTCATCCGTCATTTTAGACGCGGATAAACTCGCCGTTACTCGCCGCGGGCGAAATGGTGTCCGCTGTCACTATGTACTAATAATCCCCCAATAAATAGACAAGTCTAGCCCGCCGCGAGCAGTGGCGGATTATTGATAAATTTGACGCCTCGCTCGCCGCGACTAAGCTGATGTACTTATTATTATTAACACGTGACATGCAAGGTGTCACGAACATCATAGTAGTCGCAGGAATAGAATTTTGCTCCTATAAAAGTTCAACTTATCTAAACAACTTTATTATTGTTCAAAATTTTTTGAAGAGTGATAACAGAGCGTTATTTTTGTAATATTTTTTTACAATTTGGATATGGCTTCATCTGGATCTGATAATATATAAATATTAATATAAAAATAATTATAAAGATTGACAACTATACAATACAAATTTAAAATATAGATTACTCTTTAATTACAGTCGACAAATTTGGCGCAATTTATGTACATGGAAATGAGAGACAAATTAGACGCCAGTTATGCTGTACAATGCTGATATTACTGCCTTTTATATATGTCTAGACTGGAGTCTAGATTGACTTTCCTATTGTTTTGTACCTTGCCCGCCACCTAAAAGGTGGCGAGGCAAAAATAACGAGGTGGGAGCGGAAATTGTAGCAAGCGGACAAATAGATTTTTTAGTACATTCGTTTTTGGCGAGTTGGTGGTCAAATGTGTTTAATTACAGTGAAAAATGGAGAGGTAGCGAGGTTTGGCGGATAAGTACGCTCGCAATTTTAAAGATGCGAGTTTGAACATAGTTGACGACTTTGTACATATCAGTTTGCGAGTTTTGACGCGAGATTTGTTGCGGGTAGCTCGCTGACTGCTTAGTACATGGAGCCCTTAGTATGTTAGCCTAAGAGCCAAGCTGCTTTGAAGATCACCTTCATGAGAGCTGATTTATAACAGTACAACTCTAGGCAGGGTATACTATCCCCTTTGTCTCCCATAATTGTCACCTTGCATATTAGACCCATGTTTATATAGATAGATAGATAGATAGATAGATAGATAGATAGATAGATAGATAGATAGAAAGATGTTTTTTATACATACTTTTCTTGTAGCCCTAACACTTTGCTGTAGGTCTCAAGGTTATTATGTTTTACCGTGGACTTGTAATTCCAGATTGATTGCTAATTTTAGCGTGGTTCTGCCATACTGATAGCTCACCCTGCGCTATCAATAGCTTTCCACTTGTAATCTAGGCCTTAATATAATAAATGAGTGATCTGAAGCTCAAAAAGGTGTATTAAAGTACAATGAAAAAAATGTCACAAAACTAATTCCTTTATTATTGACCTACACATTTTGAAAGAAATACATTTTTAGTTGTAATGCTAGTTTTTTCTATATTTCTTTATATTTTCAAATTGTATTTAGATAACTGACAACAAAGAAACAATGAAAACAATGAAAAAGCTGAGATAAAATGAAATCCTACAAAAAACAACAACCAAACTTTGAAACAGTGGGTACATAAAATACAATCATAAAAAATGACATGGGTTTGAATTCCTATAGCTTTCTTTAATTATACAGCATGTTATTGGGATAGAGATATATACTCCACCTGCAGCTTTTAGTGCAGTTTAAATGTATTTCCTGTAATTTCTGTATTTTATGTCAGTAACATGCATTATTAAACAGAGATGATTTATTTTTTCAATATTATCTATGCTACTTAATTATCTTAAAATACAAAGAAGAAAAACATTTTTTTTTGTACTTATATGACTGTAATCAAAATCATTGCTCTATGAATGTATAACATAGTAATATCAACACTAAAGGATGTCAAACAGACTTAACCTCCGTAGTAGAATTAAAATAATAGATTTGATAAATTATATATTAATATTTATTAATGAAAAAGCATGTTACACCTACAAATGGGATTTATGTAAGATTAAGCTTGTTATAATTTAACACATTGTCAAGAAGTAAATCTTGATACATTCACTGTTCTTTTTTAATTCAGTAACATTCAGTTGATTTAGTCACTTGGGCGCCAAATTATCAAAAGGCAAGCAGACATGATCCGCTGCAGCGGATCATGTCCGCTGCACATCGATAAAGGCCGACAGCATATGATGTCGGCATTTATCATTGCACAAGCATTTCTAGTGCTTGTGCAATGCCGCCCCCTGCACATTCTCAACTAGTCGGCCGCTAACAATGGTTGTCAATCCACCCGATCATATGCCATCGAACTGATTGCTGTCCTCCTGTTTCCGGTGAGCCTGAAGGCTTGCGTGGAAACAAATGCATACGTTTACATTCAGGAGCAAAACTACAGGGGGTGCAGAGATCGCAACTGCGACTGGGCCCCTGAGGGTGAGGGCCCAGCTTAAAAAAAAAAAAAAAATATTTTTTTACATAAAAAAACGTTGACCTGCCACTGCTTGTACTGATATCATGTGAGTGTGACATGGTGCTTCACTAGTGTCTCTGACTGCAAGGGTTAGTGTTTCTGTTTTACCCATTGGTGTTTATGTGTGCGTGGGTATGTGTGTATGTATGTATGTGACTGTGTGTGTATTTATGCATGTATGTGTGTGTGTATATTTGTGGAACCAGCAAATTACAGACCTTGTTACTACAGCATGGGGGGGCTGGGGGTAAACAGTGTCACTATACAGTACCACTATATACAGTACGGGGGGGGCTGGACCATGTCACTGACTACTGTGGTCACTTTATAAAGTACTGGGGCGGGTAGGGTCAGGCCAGCCATCTCACCGGCAGATTATAGACTGTGTCACTAACTCACAATATACAGTACTGGTGGATTAAACAGTCTCACTATATACAGTAATAGGGAGTCAGACCATCTCACAGACTGTGAGCACAGGGTACCTCCTTTTGCAGACGTAATCTGATTCAATTTTTTTTTCTGTGTTAAATGTAAAAAAAAATCACCTTTTTTTTTTGGGGGGGGGGGGCTTTTTAGATTCTTGCACCTGGGCCCTGTGGTTTCTAGTTGCACTTCTGCAGGGGTTGATAAATCGACCTCCAAGAGAGTTCTGTCATATAATAAAAGGGGATCCTTAAGTTTTGGGGGGATTCAGTGGTTTTGAGGGTGAAATGTGCTAAACATGTTTGTTAAAAATCTGAAGGAGTCAGAATTAACCTTTCGGGGGCATGTTGTGGCATTCCCTTCTGTAAATGATAGATTTTTTACTAGTACTGCGCTAGCCAGAAAATATATCACCCCCCTCTAAAAAACACAGCTTCCTCTAAGTTGCGTTATATAGTAGGATTCTAAAGGTTAAACAGATATTTAGATGGCGCTACAAATGAGCTTAAGATATCACAATTTTCAATGTTTAAACAATTACACATAGATTACGAGT
The DNA here is from genome assembly GCF_027579735.1 of Bombina bombina. Classification (NCBI taxonomy): domain Eukaryota; kingdom Metazoa; phylum Chordata; class Amphibia; order Anura; family Bombinatoridae; genus Bombina; species Bombina bombina. Next base: position 928,844,971 of record NC_069501.1, on the reverse strand, counting down.
TTTTTTCGGGAAGGCTTGCGGTGCTAACGCTCAGTTTCAGCTCACCGCTCACCTACAAACAACGCTGGTATTACAGGTTTTTCCAACACCGGTGTTAGCCTCTAAAAAGTGAGCTGAGAGCAAAATTTAGCTCCACATCTCACCTCAATACCAGCGCTGCTTACGGTAGCGGTGAGCTGGCTAAACGTGCTCGTGCACGATTTCCCCATAGGAATCAATGGGGCAGAATCAGCTGGGAAAAAAAAAAACCTGCAAAAAAGCAGCGTTCAGTTCCTAACGCAGCCCCATTGATTCCTATGGGGAAATACATTTTATGTCTACACCTAACATGAACCCCGAGTCTAAACACCCCTAATCTTACACGTATTAACTCCTAATCTGCCGCCCCCGACATCGCCGACACCTGCATTATATTATTAACCCCTAATCTGCCGCTCCAGACACCGCCGCCACCTACATTATACTTATGAACCCATAATCTGCTGATCCTAACATCGCCGACACCTACATTTTATTTATTAACCCCTAATCTGTCCACCCAATGTCGCCACAACTATATTAAATTTATTAACCCGTAATCTGCCACCGCCAACCTCGCCGCCACTATAATAAAGTTATTAACCCCTAAATCTAAGTCTAACCCTAAACCTAACAACCCCCTAAATTAAATATAATTTAAATAAATCTAAATATAATTACTACAATTAAATAAATGATTCCTATTTAAAACTAAATACTTACTTATAAAATAAACCCTAAACTAGCTACAATATAACTAATAGTCACATTGTAGCTAGCTTAGGGTTTATTTTTATTTTACAGGCAACTTTGTATTTATTTTAACTAGGTAGAATAGTTATTAAATAGTTATTAACTATTTAATAACTACCTAGTTAAAATAAAGACAAATTTACCTGTAAAATAAAACCTAACCTAAATTACAATTACACCTAACACTACACTATAATTAAAATAATTTCCTAAATTAACTACAATTAAATACAATTAAATTAAATAAACTAAAGTACAAAAAACCCCACTAAATTACAGAAAAAAATAAAATAATTACAAGAATTGTAAACTAATTACACCTAATAAAATAAAAAAAAACCCCAAAATAATAAAAATCCCTACCCTATACTAAATTACAAATAGCCCTTAAAAGGGCTTTTTGCTGGGCATTGCCCCAAAGTAATCTGCTCTTTTACCTGTAAAAAAATACAATACCCCCCCAACATTAAAGCCCACCATCCACACACCCAACCCTACTCTAAAACCCACCCAATCCCCCCTTAATAAAACCTAACACTAACCCCTTGAAGATCACCCTACCTTGAGACGTCTTTACCCAGCCGGACACAAGTGGTCCTCCAGAGGGGCAGAAGTCTTCATCCAATCAGGGCAGAAGAGGACCTCCAGATGGGCAGAAGTCTTCATCCTGGCGGCATCTTCTATCTTCATCAATCCGGAGGGGAGAGGATCCATCTTCAAGCCAGCCAACGCAGAGCATCCTCTTCTTCCGACGACTCCAGACGAATAAAGGTTCCTTTAAATGACGTCATCCAAGATGGTGTCCCTTGAATTCCGATTGGCTGATAGGATTCTATCATCCAATTGGAATTAAGGTAGGAAAAATCCTATTGACTGATGCAATCAGCCAATAGAATTGAGCTCGCATTCTATTGGCTGATTGGAACAGCCAATAGAATGTGAGCTCAATCCTATTGGCTGATTGGATCAGCCAATAGGATTGAACTTCAATTCTATTGACTGATTGGATCAGCCAATAGGATTTTTCATACCTTAATTCCGATTGGAATGCGAGCTCAATTCTATTGGCTGATTGCATCAGTCAATAGGATTTTCCCTACCTTAATTCCAATTGGATGATAGAATCCTATCAGCCAATCAGAATTCAAGGGACGCCATCTTGGATGACGTCATTTAAAGGAACCTTCATTTGTCGGGAGTCGTCGGAAGAAGAGGATGCTCCACGTTGTCTTGCTTGAAGATGGACCCGCTCCGCTCTGGATGGATGAAGATAGAAGATGCCGCCTGGATGAATACTTCTGCCCGTCTAGAGGTCCTCTTCTGCCCGGATTGGATGAAGACTTCTGCCCCTCTGGAGGACCACTTGTGCCCGGCTGGGTGAAGACATCTCAAGGTAGGGTGATCTTCAAGGGGTTAGTGTTAGGTTTTATTAAGGGGGGATTGGGTGGGTTTTAGAGTAGGGTTGGGTGTGTGGGTGGTGGGTTTTAATGTTGGGGGTATTGTATTTTTTTACAGGTAAAAAAGCTGATTACTTTGGGGCAATTCCCAGCAAAAAGCCCTTTTAAGGGCTATTTGTAATTTAGTATAGTGTAGGGATTTTTATTATTTTGGGGGCTTTTTATTTTATTAGGGGGATTAAATTAGGTGTAATTAGTTTAAAATTCTTGTAATTGTGTTATTTTTTTCTGTAATTTAGTGTTTGTTTTTTTTCGTACTTTAGTTTATTTAATTTAATTGTATTTAATTGTAGTTAATTGACGGCTAGATTTAGAGTTCGGCGGTAGCCGTGAAAACCAGCGTTAGAGGCTCCTAAAGCTGGTTTTAGGCTACCGCCGGTATTTGGAGTCACTCAAAATAGGGTCTAACGCTCACTTTTCAGCCGCGACTTTTCCATACCGCAGATCCCCTTACGTCAATTGCGTATCCTATCTTTTCAATGGGATCTTTCTAACGCCGGTATTTAGAGTCGTTTCTGAAGTGAGCGTTAGAGCTCTAACGACAAAACTCCAGCCGCCGGAAAATAGCAGGAGTTAAGAGCTTTCTGGGCTAACGCCGGTTCATAAAGCTCTTAACTACTGTACCCTAAAGTACACTAACACCCATAAACTACCTATGCACCCCTAAACCGAGGTCCCCCCACATCGCCGCCACTCGATTAAAATTTTTTAACCCCTAATCTGCCGACCGCCACCTACGTTATACTTATGTACCCCTAATCTGCTGCCCCTAACCCCGCCGACCCCTGTATTATATTTATTAACCCCTAACCTGCCCCCCACAACGTCGCCGACACCTGCCTACACTTATTAACCCCTAATCTGCCGAGCGGACCTGAGCGCTACTAAAATAAAGTTATTAACCCCTAATCTGCCTCACTAACCCTATAATAAATAGTATTAACCCGTAATCTGCCCTCCCTAACATCGCCGACACCTAACTTCAATTATTAACCCCTAATCTGACGACCGGAGCTCACCGCTACTATAATAAATGGATTAACCCCTAAAGCTAAGTCTAACCCTAACACTAACACCCCCCTAAGTTAAATATAATTTTAATCTAACGAAATTCATTAACTCTTATTAAATAAATTATTCCTATTTAAAGCAAAATACTTACCTGTAAAATAAATCCTAATATAGCTACAATATAAATTATAATTATATTGTAGCTATTTTAGGATTAATATTTATTTTACAGGCAACTTGGTAATTATTTTAACCAGGTACAATAGCTATTAAATAGTTAAGAACTATTTAATAGTTACCTAGTTAAAATAATAACAAAATTACCTGTAAAATAAATCCTAACCTAAGTTATAATTAAACCTAACACTACCCTATCAATAAATTAATTAAATAAAATACCTACAATTACCTACAATTAACCTAACACTACACTATCAATAAATAAATTAAATACAATTGCTACAAATAAATACAATTACATAAACTAACTAAAGTACAAAAAATAAAAAAGAACTAAGTTACAAAAAATAAAAAAATATTTACAAACATAAGAAAAATATTACAACAATTTTAAACTAATTACACCTAATCTAAGCCCCCTAATAAAATAACAAAGACCCCCAAAATAAAAAATTCCCTACCCTATTCTAAATTAATAAATGTAAAAGCTCTTTTACCTTACCAGCCCTGAACAGGGCCCTTTGCGGGGCATGCCCCAAGAAAATCAGCTCTTTTGCCTGTAAAAAAAAACATACAATACCCCCCCCCAACATTACAACCCACCACCCACATACCCCTAATCTAACCCAAACCCCCCTTAAATAAACCTAACACTAAGCCCCTGAAGATCTTCCTACCTTTTCTTCACCATCCAGGTATCACCGATCCGTCCTGGCATCCGGTGCTGAAGAGGTCCAGAAGAGGCTCCAAAGTCTTCCTCCTATCCGGCAAGAAGAGGACATCCGGACCGGCAAACATCTTCTCCAAGCGGCATCTTCGATCTTCTTCCATCCGGTGCGGAGCGGGTCCATCTTGAATCAGCCGACGCGGATCCATCCTCTTCTTTCTGTGTCTCCCGACGAATGACGGTTCCTTTAAGGGACGTCATCCAAGATGGCGTCCCTCGAATTCCGATTGGCTGATAGGATTCTATCAGCCAATCGGAATTAAGGTAGGAATATTCTGATTGGCTGATGGAATCAGCCAATCAGAATCAAGTTCAATCCGATTGGCTGATCCAATCAGCCAATCAGATTGAGCTCGCATTCTATTGGCTGATCGGAACAGCCAATTATAATTTATATTGTAGCTATATTAGGATTTATTTAACAGGTAAGTATTTAGCTTTAAATAGGAATAATTTATTTAATAAGAGTTAATGAATTTCGTTAGATTAAAATTATATTTAACTTAGGGGGGTGTTAATGTTAGGGTTAGACTTAGCTTTAGGGGTTAATCCATTTATTATAGTAGCGGTGAGCTCCGGTCGTCAGATTAGGGGTTAATAATTGAAGTTAGGTGTCGGCGATGTTAGGGAGGGCAGATTAGGGGTTAATACTATTTATTATAGGGTTAGTGAGGCGGATTAGGGGTTAATAACTTTATTATAGTAGCGCTCCGGTCCGCTCGGCAGATTAGGGGTTAATAAGTGTAGGCAGGTGTCGGCGACGTTGAGGGGGGCAGATTAGGGGTTAATAAATATAATATAGGGGTCGGCGGTGTTAGGGGCAGCAGATTAGGGGTACATAGGGATAACGTAGGTTGCGGCGGTGTACGGAGCGGAAGATTAGGGGTTAAAAAAAATATGCAGGGGTCAGCGATAGCGGGGGCGGCAGATTAGGGGTTAATAAGTGTAAGGTTAGGGGTGTTTAGACTCGGGGTACATGTTAGAGTGTTAGGTGCAGACGTAGGAAGTGTTTCCCCATAGCAAACAATGGGGCTGCGTTAGGAGCTGAACGCTGCTTTTTTGCAGGTGTTAGGTTTTTTTACAGCTCAAACAGCCCCATTGTTTCCTATGGGAGAATCGTGCACGAGCACGTTTTTGAGGCTGGCCGCGTCCGTAAGCAACTCTGGTATCGAGAGTTGCATTTGCGGTAAAAATGCTCTACGCTCCTTTTTTGGAGCCTAACGCAGCATTTTTTTGAACTCTCGATACCAGAGTTAATTTTATGCTGCGGCCAGAAAAAAGCCCGCGGAGCGTTAACAGCCCATCTACCGCCAAACTCCAAATCTAGGCCTGAGGAACTTATTTTAATTATAGTATAGTGTTAGGTGTAATTGTAATTTAGGTTAGGTTTTATTTTACAGGTAAATTTGTCTTTATTTTAACTAGGTAGTTATTAAATAGTTAATAACTATTTAATAACTATTCTACCTAGTTAAAATAAATACAAATTTGCCTGTAAAATAAAAATAAACCCTAAGCTATAAACCCTAAGCAATGTAATATATAGTTATATTGTAGCTAGTTTAGAGTTTATTTTATAGGTAAGTATTTAGTTTTAAATAGGAATAATTTATTTAATTTTAGTCATTTTATTTAGTTTTTTAAATTATATTTAAGTTAGGGGGGTTAGGGTTAGACTTAGGTTTAGGGGTTAATACATTTAATATAGTTGTGGCAACATTGGGGGCGGCAGATTAGGGGTTAATAAATGTAGGTAGGTGTTGGCGATGTTAGGGAGGGCAGATTAGTGGTTAATAAAATTTAACTAGTGTTTGCGAGGCGGGAGTGCGGCGGTTTAGGGGTTAATATATTTATTGAAGTGGCGGCGATGTCTGGTCGGCAGATTAGGGTTAAAAACTTTAGTTAACTGTTTGCAATGTGGGGGGGGGCCTCGGTTTAGGTGTTAATAGGTAGTTTATGGGTGTTAGTGTAATTTTAGCACTTTAGTTAAGATTTTTATGTTACGGTGTTAGCCCATAAAACTCTTAACTACTGACTTTTAAATGAGGTAACAGTTTTGACAGGATAGGCTGTACCGCTCACTTTCTCCAAGACTCGTAATACCGGCATTAGGAAAATCCCATTAAAAAGATAGGATACGCAATTGACGTAAGTGGATTTGCGGTATTCTTGAGTCACGGAAAAAAAGTGAGCGGTACACCTGTACCTGCCAGACTTGTAACGTAACACCAGCGGGCGTTAAAAAGCAGCGTTGGGACTTCTCAACACTGCTTTTTAAGGCTAACGCAAGACTCGTAATCTAGGCATTAGTGTTTGACAAGGGTCACATCCCTGTAAATGTGAATAATATTAGCACACGCAATGGGACTCTAGCACAAATACTACAATATTATCTTTAAAAATATTTATTTACCAGATAAGCATATTACATAATCATATTAAATAAGTGACGTCTCCCATATATGTCTAAAAATCAATCCTTATACATAAAAATTAAGATGCGCAATATAAAATAAATAATAATAATAGCGCACAATATATAACAATGATAGGTTAAAGCGTAGTGATAAACAGCCTTATTAATCACATAATATTTAATGCAGATACAAAAAAAGCTTATTATATATATATATATATATATATATAGAGAGAGAGAGAGAGAGAGGGAGAGAGAGAGAGAGAGAGAGAGAGAGAGAGAGAGTCCACATCCAATTTCAATGTTATTTGTCTTAGGGCAGGCAGGATTATTTAGAGAAATCTCTTCATTGAAAACGCCTATTATTGGACCAGAGGATATACACAGTCTTTTAGTGCAAAATTCCCATCTTTGCAATTGATCTCATACAAAAGTAATATGTTGATAATTAATTTGTTACCTTAGTGTGATGAAAGACCATCCACAGGCTCAGTGAGACTTTATTACCTGCGTGAGCTTTGTTGTACAATTCAGTTTCATACCACTTTTCTTTCAAAGCTGCTCTTGGCATCTTACACCGGTCATCTGCTAGCGCTCACGTGACATCTACTACATCACGGTACGGATCCTCCGTGTAGCGACTTGACTTTTTTGCTCGTAGTTGTAATGGATACAGTGTATTTGCTTTAGACAAAGTAGCAGATTCCAAGTAGCATATATTTACAATTGAATTCACTAGCCTTTTACCATCGATATTAACAGCTTTTACCATCAATGCGTTTTCCTCTGTGATGGGCTTTATCAAGATAGGTTGTAGGCATAGGTGAATATCCTTTTAAAAGTCCTAAGCATTTTTTATTGACTCAAATATTAGTGGCAATAAATAAAGGTGGTATGCTAGAATTAGACCATTACTAAAGGTGGTATGCTAAAGTTAAACACACTTAAAGGACATTCCACTTCACATATAAGTATTTTAGCAAAAGTACTCTCTATTTGTAAGTATTTTTCAAATATAGACACATTTGTATGCCCAATTCATATTTATTTTATAGAAGACATTTTCTTTTATGAATTTGAATATAACTCTCATACAGTTTCTTGTTTTAATTTTATTTTTATTTGTTTATTATCTTGTGAGTTAAACTGTTGAACCTTTATAAGCTAAAGTTGAACAGACTTAGAGGACATTCCCCTTCATATATAAGTATTTTAGAGAAGGTATTCTCTATTTATACATTTTTCAAATATAGACAGATTCATCTACCCAATTTATTCTTCTTTTTAAAGAACAATTCTATTTATAGATCATAATAAAGCAACCATACAGTTTCCTTTTATATTTATTGGCATATTATGAATTAAAGTGACAGTCCACACCTAATCGTTCTATTCAAATAGAAATGGTTACAGGTCAAGCTCTGAATTCAAACCTCTAGTGTATAATGTATCAAATTTACAGTATATATTAGTTCAGCTTCCTTAATGAGCAGCTTTTTCTCAATGTCTCCCCCTCTCCAATTTTCTCTGACCTTATATATACCCCAATATTTTAAATCATTTATTCTTCCCTTGTGTACATCCTGAAAGTGTTTGTATAAGTATGTCTTGTCTATTTTATTATCAATACAACATAAGTGCTCCCTAATTCTTTCTTTTAATAACCTTTTTGTTTCACTAATATATAATAAATTACATGTGCATTGTAGTGCATAGATTATATTCTTATGTGTACATCTAACCAAATCATTAATAATGAACTCTTCATTTGTGTTAGGAATAGTGATACTTTTTTTCTTTACACTATGTTGACATGCTTTACATGTGTAACATGGGTAAAAAACTGTGATTTTTATTGCCTTTAAGATTTTTATCTTTTAGTCCTTTTCTATTTTTATTTTGTCTGAGGTCACTTGCAGCTAGGATTGATTTCAGATTTTTTGCCCTTCTGAATACAACATTTGGTTTAGGAGTAATTAAACTACCTAGAAGTGGGTCTGCTTTCAGTAGGTGACTATCTTCTTAATGATCCCATGATCTGCATTGAAATCTATAATAAATGGAATTTTTATTTCCGTAGTTGTTTCTTTGTTTATAAATTGTTGCTCTTTATTCCTATATTCTAGAAGTGTTTTTCTCTCAGTTAATTTTGCTTTCAAAACTGCTCTACTGATGTTCTTTTCTTTTTACCCCCTTGCATTGAACTTCTCTATGAGATTAATCGCTTGATTTCAAAATCTACTACTCTTGAGCATTTTTTTCTTATTCTTATTCTTATACATCTACTACTCTTGAGCATTTTTTTCTTATTCTTATACATTGCCCCATAGGTGTATTCTCTTTCCACCTATTGAGGTGGCAACTGTTTGCGTGAATATCATTGTTGGAGTCTACCTCCTTAAAATGTGTCTACATCTCTATTTTGTCCCCCACTAAAATAATCTCTAGATCTAGAAAAGATACAGTTTGTTTTACTAAACATATGAGTGAAAACCAGCCCTTTGTTGTTTTTATTCATCTCATTAAACATTTTGACCAAATCAGCCTCAGGACCTCTCCAAATAAACAAGAGGTCATTAATATACCTCTTATAGAGTATGAGGTTTGCACCATACCTATTAGCAGAGAAAAAAATCTCTTCCAAATCTCCCATAAAGAGATTGGCATAGCTAGGTGCAAACCTGGTACCCATGGCTGTTCCCTCTATTTGCAGGAAATATTTCCCTTCAATTGCATTATAATTATTTTCCAGAATAAAACTTATACTTTTAAGAATAAAGTCCATTTGTCCCTTAGACATTATTGGATCTTTTTTTAGATATTTCTCAACTGATTTTAATCCCATTTTATGATCTCTAATGGTATAAAGTGACGTTATGTCACAGGTTGCTATAATCATATATCTTTCCCATACCAAATGTTCTATTATATTTAAAACTTGGATAGAATCTTGGGTAGACCTTTAACATGTTTCTGGAGAAATGTATCCACATATTGAGAGAGATTCGCTGACATTGAGTCAATATCAGATATTATGGGTCCCCCCGGGGGATTATTAAGATCTGTATGTATTTTGGGTAGGAAATAGAAAATGGAAATTCTTGGAAAACATGGTGTTAGATGCCTAAATTCCTTTTCATTCAGAATTCCCATCTTCTTTCCCTCTATTAACATTTTATTTAGTTTAATTAAAAATTTGTTAGTGGGGTTTAGATCCAATTTATTTATATGTTTTCTGGTCATTAAGCAATCTATGTGCTTCGCTTAAATACTTCTCTGTGTCCATGACAACTATTAACCCCCCCTTATCTGCTGGTTTAATGGTCACACGCTCATTTCTTTGTAAGTCTGCTATTATATTTCTACCCTTTTTGTTCAGATTATGTTTTATATATTTAGATGGATGAATTTTTGTTAATATCTTGTAATAAAAGTTTTTCGAAAGTTTCTATGTTGCTCCCTTTGGCAAAAGTTGGATTAAACCTGTACTTTGATTTGAGATCTGTATGTTGATAATTATTAATTTGAGTTGTATTTGTTCTAGTTTTGGCTACTATCTGTCTCTCTAAAGGTTGTTTGATAAAGAACCTTTTTATCGCTAAATTCCTTACAATTCTTTTTACATGTTTATGTGTATGGAATTTACTCATCCTTGCAGTAGGTGCGAATGAGAGCCCAAAAGACAAAACTCTTTCCTCTTCCTCTTTTAATTTAACTTTGCTTATATTAAAGATGCCTTGTGTTTGGTTTGTTGTCTTTAGTACCTCCATTATTTTGGATCGTTTTCTGATCCCTTTCTCTCTCTTTCCTCTTGTGCCCTTTTTCTTGTTTGCATAGTTTTTTTTCCTGTTCTTGCCTTAAAAGATCCCTGGAAGTGCCCTCCCTTAGAGGGCTTTTCTCTAAAAAAACTTTCTCATCATGTGTAAGATTCTATAAATCCTCATAATTAGTTAGAGGTTCAAATCTATTCATTACAGGGGTATATGTGGGTTCCCTATCATAATAAGCCCATCTATTCTTTTGTCTATCCTGAGAGGGAAATTGTCTTTCATTTTCCGCCATTTTGACCTTAATAGATCTTTATTCAAAACATCTAGCCTCTCTAACATAACTTTCTGTCTTTCTCTATACTCAGTCTCAGACTTTCTATATTTCAATTTTTCTTTTAGATCTAGTAGATCTGACTCAATTTGGACTAGAGTCTCCTTTCTTGAACATTTCAGTATGTCAATTAGATCATTAGAGGCTTTTTTAGAACTTCCCCCCCATTTTTGTAATACTGTAATACCCTTGGGATAATTCCCTTACTCGTATATCTATTTAAAAATACAAGTGTGGATGGTAAAAGGCTGTTAATATTGATGGTAAAATGCTATTAATATTACACTTATTGCAAGAGTGTTGAATTTGGATGGTGTGGAGAACTTTCAAATAACCTGGGTTATTCACTTATTATCTACTAGTATTACTTGCGTTCTACTAGCACTAAGTGCAAGTGAATTCAACTGTAAAGATATGCTACTTGGAATTTGCTACTTTGTCTAAAGCAAATACACTGTATCCTTTGCAACTACGAGCAAAAAAGTCAAGTCGCTACACGGATGATCCGTACCATGACGTAGGCAGAAGTCACGTGAGTGCTAGCAGATGACAGGTGTAAGACGCCAAGAGCAGCTTTGAAAGAACCAGTGTAAGAAACTGAAGTGTAGAGCAAAGCTCACACAGGTAATAAAGTCTCACTGAGCCTGTGGACGGTCTTTCATCACTCTAAGTTAACAAATTAATTATCAACACATTCCTTTTGTATGAGATCATTTGCAAACATGGGAATTTTGCACTAAAAGACTGTGTTTCTCCTCTGGCCCAATAATAGGCATTTTCAATTAAGAGAATTCTCTAAATAATCCTGCACGCCCTAAGACAAATAACATTAAAATTAGATGTGGACTCTGTGTCTCTATATATATATGTATATATATCAGTAAGTGGCTCAGAAGGAGACTCTTTGGTGGTATGCTCTAGTAATGCCGTAATTCATAAATTCATGAAATAAGCTTTATTGTATCTTCATTAAATATTATGGCCTAGATTTAGAGTTTGGCGTTAGCCGTGAAAACCAGCGTTAGAGGCTCCTAACGCTGGTTTTAGGCTACCTCCGGTATTTGGAGTCACTCAAAAAAGGGTCTAACGCTCACTTTTCAGCCGCGACTTTTCCATACCGCAGATCCCCTTACGTAAATTGCGTATCCTATCTTTTCAATGGGATTTTTCTAACTCCGGTATTTAGAGTCGTGTCTGAAGTGAGCGTTAGAAATCTAACGACAAAACTCCAGCCGCAGGAAAAAAGTCAGTAGTTAAGAGCTTTCTGGGCTAACGCCGGTTTATAAAGCTCTTAACTACTGTACTCTAAAGTACACTAACACCCATAAACTACCTATGTACCCCTAAACCGAGGTCCCCCCACATCGCCGCAACTCGATTAATTTTTTTAACCCCTAATCTGCCGACCGCCAACTACGTTATCCTTATGTACCCCTAATCTGCTGCCCCTAACACTGCCGACCCCTATATTATATTTATTAACCCCTAATCTGCCCCCCACAACGTCGCCGCCAGCTACCTACACTTATTAACCCCTAATCTGCCGACCGCAAAGCGCCGCCACCTACGTTATCCTTATGTACCCCTAATCTGCTGCCCCTAACACCGCCGACCCCTATATTATATTTATTAACCCCTAATCTGCCCCCCTCAATGTCGCCTCCACCTGCCTACACTTATTAACCCCTAATCTGCCGAGCGGACCGCACCGCTACTATAATAAAGTTATTAACCCCTAATCCGCCTCACTAACCCTATAATAAATAGTATTAACCCCTAATCTGCCCTCCCTAACATCGCCGACACCTAACTTCAATTATTAACCCCTAATCTGCCGACTGGAGCTCACCGCTATTCTAATAAATGTATTAACCCCTAAAGCTAAGTCTAACCCTAACACCCCCCTAAATTAAATATAATTTACATCTAACGAAATTAATTATCTCTTATTAAATAAATTATTCCTATTTAAAGCTAAATACTTACCTGTAAAATAAACCATAATATAGCTACAATATAAATTATAATTATATTATAGCTATTTTAGGATTAATATTTATTTTACAGGCAACTTTGTAATTATTTTAACCATGTACAATAGCTATTAAATAGTTAAGAACTATTTAATAGTTACCTAGTTAAAATAATTACAAAATTACCTGTAAAATAAATCCTAACCTAAGTTACAATTAAACCTAACACTATACTATCATTAAATTAATTAAATAAAATACCTACAATTACCTACAATTAAACCTAACACTACACTATCAATAAATAAATTAAATACAATTCCTACAAATAACTACAATGAAATAAACTAACTAAAGTACAAAAAATAAAAAAGAACTAAGTTACAAAAAATAAAAAAATATTTACAAACATAAGAAAAATATTACAACAATTTTAAACTAATTACACCTACTCTTAGCCCCCTAATAAAATAACAAAGACCCCCAAAATAAAAAATGCCCTACCCTATTCTAAATTACTAAAGTTCAAAGCTCTTTTACCTTACCAGCCCTGAACAGGGCCCTTTGCGGGGCATGCCCCAAGAAGTTCAGCTCTTTTGCCTGTAAAAAAAAACATACAATACCCCCCCCCAACATTACAACCCACCACCCACATACCCCTAATCTAACCCAAACCCCCCTTAAATAAACCTAACACTAAGCCCCTGAAGATCATCCTACCTTGTCTTCACCTCACCAGGTATCACCGATCCGTCCTGGCTCCAAAATCTTCATCCAAGCTCATTTGTAGCGCCCTCTAAATATCTGTTTAACCTTTAGCATTCACCTTCTTTGCCAGGTAGGTGTTGCTAGGAGTTCAGAAAGATTGGAATTAATCCCATGTTATCACGACAAGGCCCTCAATAACATCACAAGCATATATGAATATATTAGATGTCAAAGAAAAATGGCAAATTTTCAGTGAAATATATTTTAGTAGCCAGTCAAATCAGTCAAATTTTGTGTATTACATTGTTTTTTTCAATCCAGAACATTTTTTACAAGTTAAAGGGACAATAAAGTCCAAATGATATACTTAACAATTTAAATAGAGCATGCATTTTTAAACAACTTTCCAATTTTCTTTCTATAAAGAATATAAGGACAAAAACCTGCTCAGTAACATGGGCAAAAGAGCTGAATTATGCTTCAGGCAGTTATTTTGGTTTGATTATTTGCCTTTTTTATTTTTTTATTTGCTATTTAGAATAATGGTGCTTACCCAATTATTAATAAGGTGCTGTCTCTTAAATGGGATAATTCTCTAGAAAAAGCTCCGTAAACAATAAAAATTTAATTTCTTGTATTCTGAAGTACAAAAAATTGGCATATCCACAATCCCACAATAAGTGCAGATAAATGTAGTGCTATCATGGTACCTTTAAAACCTGTTTATTTCCACAGGGCTTGGATGTCGACTACTATGACAGATCCAGCTTTTTAATCAAAGTGTCTGATATGCAATATCTTTACCTTGAATGAAGCTCTACACATGCCGTAGTTTCTGATACATCAGAACGCACTTCCTTTTGAACGCACTCAGCTATTAAACGCTGTGCTTAACCGTATACCTTGAGGAGATGCAGCTGGTTCCAGATATGTCCAAGATGGAAATGGTGCCCAGCATTTCAATACACACTCTGCCGTTTTACTGTTCGAAAGTTGCCAATTAGGGTATGCCCCTTCGTGTTTCAGCCTTTGTCAAGAGTACCAGATTGGTCAAATTATAAACAGTGGATTGCTTAACTTAATCTTGAAGAGTATTAATTTATCAACCCGGGCTGGTTTTAAATCTATAGAGTATATTTTTTTACCCTAGTGAGAAAGGATTTTTGAGAAGTTTTAGCTATATTTAAGGTCACACATTTAAACAATAGATACACTTTTATTTCATTTATGGGTTTCAAATAAATAAAATGTGAGAGAAGAGTTTGATTGAATTTGTTGAAGGGTGCAATGCGAGGAAAGAAAAATACCTACACCACCTTTTTGTCTGTTTCCAGATCTAGGGGTGTGGCAGAAGTGGACACCCCTTGTGACAAGGCAGCAGGGGAGGTTGTGTCTGAAGGAGAGAGACAGGTTTTTGTGAAAGTCAGAGGTTTGAGGGAATGGGTGATGAAGAGGTCATAGATAGAAGTGAGCTTGTTGCAAACAGGGCAAGAGTTCCAGAGATAAGTTAAAACAGACAATAGAATTTGGAGGAGGTCAAAATTATGCCATTAGTCAACTATAAATTTAAGAATTATAGCAAGTATGGACAAGGCTTGAACATCACATAGCAAATGACAAGTAGAAATAAGACATTGAAAATATAATCACAAAAAATACACAACTTATTTAACAGCCTACAAACATATATGTCATTTGACCACTTGACTTACCAAAAGTTATAAACACAGAGTGGAAAAGCACCAGAAAACAGTGAATTTTGTGGGAGATGGTACAGGGATTCAATTGACATACCTGAAAACAGAAGGGAGAGAGTAGGATAAACCTGATGTAGTGCTCATTCCTTCAGCAGATGTCAATAGGCAGTTCAATTATAAGCAGAACTGTGGTAAGTATTTAGTATTACTCTTGTATAATTATTTTATCTAAATGTATTAAATCTAAATGTTCCCTTAAAAATGCAAGCATTTTCTATTATAATAGTGCTAACTGCCCTTGCTTTACAAAAACTTACCAATGCATTCCCCAAACTAGTGAAAAAGGGACAGTCTACTTGCAAGTGTGTAATAACATTGAGATAAGGGGGCAGTCTGCAGAGGCTTAGATACAAGGTAATCACAGAGTTAAAAGTATATTAACGGGGGGCGGAGCTAACCGCATAACTGCAGAGACGTGCTTATCAGGAGCTCTCTCTAAATAATGTAATTAGGGACCAAAATTATCAGTTGATTTACTACTGAGCTGACCTACACTCTATCTGACCATCTCCTAGCTCTATCCTGAGCAGGTCCGAGGGAGACTGGGGCCGCACATATTACTAGCAGAGGTTAACTGACACTGACTCTGCTTGGCCACCGGGAAGCTTCCCTGCAGCCGTTAGAGAGGCCCTCACCCGTGCCGCACCCGCTCTCATAGCACTGCCCCGGACCAAACACTACCTGCCTACCTGACCGCTCACCACCACTACTACCCGGTGGGTCGGGGCTCCGTCCGGTGCTCCTGCTCAGTGCCGCAAGTAGAAAAGTTGAAACCGGGAAGTAACCTGAGGGGGCCGGTGTGAAGCCTCTTCACTGAGGGGGGTTCGGCCACGGTGATTAGGTGGAGAGCGGTACCGGAGTTCACCCTAACTGTTGCCGGATTCTGGCCGCCTGACATTGGGACCCTGGGGACCTCTTGTGAGTAGCGCTACGCCACCATCCTTCTGGCGCGAATAGCCGCCATCTTGCGGCCTGGAACACCACAACGACCCTGCAGTGTCCCCAGCCCCCCTGTGGAAAGGACGGAGCCTGGGCAACACCGGAGTTGACAGAGAGGAGAGGTAAGATAATACACTGTTGAATCACCTACACCTCCCTCTCTATTAAAGCAGCCCAGCTTAGTACATCAGGGACAAGGGGACTTTCAGCTGCTGTAAACACCGCAGACCAGTCAATCCAGCCTAACCAGAGCAGATACCTGTTTGCCTCTTCTGCTTAGCTGAGCTCTGGCATACACATTATACCAAGTTAACCCACTCTGAAACCTGACGGCCATGTAAAGAACACACAGCCTTTTCAACCCCTGCATCACATATTGCTTTTCTGTGCTCTGAATACAATTCAGCCCCCCAGGCAACCCCAAAGCATAAGGGCAGGCTTTGCTCATGATAATAGGAGCTTCTCCATATAACAGAAAGCAACTGCATATGCCTGTGATAGGGCCTTCAAATTTCCATATATAGAAACTTTTTACCAAGACCCTAATATATCAGTGGAGGGGCACTTTATCCATCAACTCATAAAGTTTGTAGTCTCAACCTGCAGCCAGGAAGTTTCCACTAGCAAACTAACAAGGGAGTCTGTTTGCACAAATATCTGCCACCCAGCTGATTTGAAAAAGGCTTCAGAGTGTCTCTCCTCCCCTTTCCTGCTCCCTGTACTGGAGCGGGTCATACCCCCTCTCCCTTTCCCGGCTGGACCCAGTGGTGGTAATATCCCTGAGGAGGGGCACACTTCCAAGACTACTAAACACTGAAGTACACTTCCAGCAAAACCAAGGTCCCACGCTACTCATGCTGCATCTGTAAATGATAAATAAGCTAGCTCATTGAGGTCCTTCTTAGCTCTACAGAGCTTATGCCTGCTTGATTTCTATTTCAAGACTTTATAACTAATCACACTATGGCAGGCTAACCGGTCTGGCGCCCACTCCCTGCCGGCGCAATCTTACTGTGATCCCCATCAGAGTATTCCCACTAAACCTCATAGACCTGCTTACCTGAGCTGGGCGATCCAGGACCTTGCCTGAATTGCCAAAATGTCACAGCAAGCGAAAAGAAAGCAGAAATTGAGCCAATCTTCAAAACACACAGTTAGAGATCACTTCCTACCCATCAGAGATAATCACCCTGGATTCTCAGATGACGAGAGATCGATATCTCCTGCTCCATCTGAGGATAGACCTACTTCGAGATACTCACCTCCAGTACGCTCACAAAATGACATCCTTACAGTGGACTCTATGAAACACCTGCTGGATAGGCAGAGTCAGTCCTTTGATAAAAGATTTGATAAACTGGAAAAGTCTTTTGAAGACCTCAGAAAAGACATAAATGCTGTTAACGAACGTACAGATATAATTGAAAGAAAACAAGAGGACTTATTAGTGGACCATACCAACTGGGTAAGCTACACACAAAACTTGTCTGATCAGGTGTCTTCCCTGGAGGCAAAACTTGCAGACCTGGAGGACCGCTCCCGGCGGAACAATGTAAGGATTAGGGGCATCCCTGAATCTGTCGGCCCCCAAGAATTGGAAAAATATGCTCAGGCCCTGTTCCAGGTGGTGTTGGGGTCTCCAGGAGGAGAAGATGCCAGAATTGATCGCATTCACAGAACGGCTAGACCCAAAAACCTCCCTATGGACAAGCCGCGAGATACAATAGCTCGATTGCATTATTACACCTATAAAGAAAAGATCCTACGAGCATCAGTGAGACAACCTCACCTCTCAGAGCAATTTAAGGATGTCTCACTTTATCCAGACTTGTCAGCACACACGCTCCAGCAAAGAAGAACCTTCCAGGAGACCACTAAAGTATTGAGACTTCACCAGATCCGATATCGCTGGGGGTTCCCCACAAGGTTAATAATCACTAAAGACGGCTCCCAGCATACTGCCCTGTCCCCTAGACAGGCCCAGGATCTTTTGAGAGGATGGAACCTGCCGGTTGGAGATGAAGAACCCCCTAACGGACCCCCGCGCCGGGGTGCCCCGCTGAGGGCGGGAGCCCCGGAGTGGGAGCATGAGGGATAAGTCCTTGTTTGCTGTCTCTTCCTCCTATGTTTGAACAATCTTGGTCTGTCCACTGCGGGCAGGCAGGAACCTAGCTTCTGACGACACTATCACCAGCTGAGGGATGGTAACGTATGAGAAAGACACTTATGCTATTATATCTGACAGACTCAAGTTGATGTTCCAGCATCTGTTTATTACTAATCATTAGTTTGTCCTTTCAGTGGCGTACCTTGCCATTATAATCTTGACTGTTCTGTTTATTATGCACTGATTGATGTTCCTTAATTCACTTGAGCTCAGGAAAGCCTAATTCACCCTGAACCTAGTTAATGTAATTTCAATGTCTAGAGCTTTCCTTAATGTGTACTTATTTGCTTAATTTATATGTCAATTCTAGCTAACAAGATGCTACGTCTCATTCCTGAAACTTCAAGTATGCAATAGAGTCCATATGGTAGCTGTCAATGATCGGGATACATTGGAGGCGGGGGGGCCCCGGCCAATCTTGCCGCTTGTGGGCCCTACCCTGTCCCATGGCTGCTCCGTTCCTTGACATCTTATCATGACATTCAGAGGCTATGCCCTGCTTAGGTTTGGTCCTATATTAGTTTTGCTACGTTATCACTCATTTTGAAAGGTTAAGTGTTGCACTCTCATTCATGATAGCCAAATCCAGTCTGATACTAGCTAACATAACCTTAAACATCAATATTCCCCTCACTGCCCACCTACTTCCTTTGTTGAAATGTTATACCCAGCCAACAGGAAACTATGTCTATATCCTCTTGTTCAAATGTTATGTCGTGGCTTACATGGTGGTTGTCAACGGTCGGTGCACGCTGGGGCCGGGGGCCTCCTAGTCCCTCTAGTTGCCTTGTCAGCTTTTCCTGACCCATTGCTGCCCCGTCTTTTGACTCCCTATCATGGCACGCAGAGATTGTATTTTAAATGTGTCAGGGCCCTCAGCTCTGCGAGAATATCTGCTGTACTATGAGGCGAGGTGAGGTGTGGGACGGGGTTTATTGTAAGCTTCTAAATTGAATAGACCCTACTCTCTCTGGAAGGGTTTAAAAGCGATACCCTCCTCGTGTTAGGTAACCACCTTAATCTAAAAAAAAAAAAAAAAAAAAAAAAAGCTGATCAGTGCTCGTGTTAAGTTACATACCGCCCCCATGCTCACACTAATGCCCACGGTAAAGCTATAGCTGTGAGTGCCCTCTTTACTAGTTTATTACTCTGCCAATAATGGCGCCCATTCCCTTAAGAACCGTGGTCTGCAAAACTCCACATAATTCGCTACCATCAGTTTTCACTAGTTTATACCCCAACAATGAAGCCATACTTGTACTATGCTCTGTGGTTGCCCTCACCTTGCCTCGTGTAGCCTATAATTGCTATGCCCCCCTTATTCTTGTCAGGTGCTGGGTGCCTTACTTAACCAAAATGACTGATATCACTTAATGTATTTTGAGATGGGAATCTTCTTGTCACAATTCTGCGTATTGTATTGACATATAGTTAAAGTTGATCACAGTTCTCTATCTGTTTTACTGTTCCTTTTTCAATATGCCGGCAGCGGAAGGTGCTGCTGCCTCTGCTCCTTTCCGAATCCTCCGCCCCCCCCACTTACTCCTGTGCAGCTAGGGATATTCTGTTATCCTCTGCATCATACTTTTTTGGCAGAGTTGCGTAGCCTCTGCTCAGTCCGAGGAACTGGTTTAGTGAATTATTTCCCCCTTCCCCCCCCCACTTTTTTTTTTTTTTTTTTTTTTTTTTTTTTTTTTTTCTTTCTCCTCCCCTCTCTTCTCTTTCTCTCTCGCCCTTCCTTCCCCCTTCTCCTCTACCTCTTCCCCACTATCCTCCCCCTCTCACCCCCCTCTCTGATCCCAAGCTCCTCGGGTCCCTTCCCATACCTTCCCCTACATCTATACAGCCATGAAAATAGGCACACTTAACGTAAGGGGTCTAAACTCCCCCACAAAACGGAGTCTTCTTCTCCGTTTCCTCTCAGCACACCAACTGGGAGTGGTTTTTCTTCAAGAAACCCACTGGGTAGAGGATAGAGCAGCAATGTTTAAGCCTAAGGACTACCCTGTCTGTATATCCTCAACGTTCCATAAAAAAGCAAGAGGGGTGTCAGTACTAGTCAGCAGACACCTTTCCTATGACCCTATCCACATAGATGTTGACCCAGTAGGGCGATATGTTATCGCCGTTGCCCGCATAAACAATGTTCCTTGTACCCTCGTAGCTTTGTATTCACCGAATATTAACCAAACCAGTTTTCTTCGGAAACTTCTACACAGGGTCGACAGGCTCAAACAGGGCCATGTGCTTATTGGGGGTGACTGCAACCTGGTCTGGGACCCAAGCAGAGACAGAAAATCGAAAAACAAAAATTCCCCCATGACAGGAGAGGAACATTATTCAAAACATTTCAGAAACCTAATTTCACAATACACCCTTCAAGATGTTTGGAGGGCTTTGCATCCTGATGATACCGACTACACTTTCTATTCGGCCTCATCACAGTCCTTTTCAAGATTAGACTACTTTTTCTGCTCTTCCCGGACTTTGGGAGAGATTACCAAAGCGTCCATTATGCCTTGCGTCTGGTCAGATCATGACGCGGTTATTTTGGAGGTCGCCTTTTCGCACTCGGGTGGCACTAGAGGTTCCTGGAGATTGCAGGAGTACCTGCTCTCTGAACCCCAGATCCCTATTTGGGAGAGGGAAATAGAACATTTCCTGCTCACAAATGACAGGGAGGGCACTTCTTCTCTAACCTTATGGGCGTCACTTAAAGCCTATTTGAGAGGCCTGTTTATCCAGCAGGCTGGTCAGGACAACAGATCTAGGGGAGCTTCGCTGGCCCAACTGTATAGTGACTATGCTAACCTAAGAGACCAGCTGAAGAAGGGAAGACCAAGTGCCCTAGTTTGTAGACTGCAAACAGTTAAAAAACAAATTGCACAATTGGAGCTACAAAAAGTCCAGCGAACCCTCTCTGCTCTTAAGCAGAAATACTACCACAAAGGCGATAAGGCCGACAGATTGCTGGCGCATAAGCTCAAGCAGAGATCCCTCCTAAATAAGATACCGTATATACGGAAGGGTGACCATAGAGTTTATGCCCCGAATGCCATAGGTGAGGCCTTTGCTCAATATTACAGCCAGCTCTATCAGATTGCAGATCAGGACCATCCTCATTGCGCCCCTAAGTCGAAGATTATTGAATTCCTGGCGGATTTACAATTGTCGCATGTCCCCGAAAAATACATTGACCCCTTATCTGCGACTATCACCACGGCAGAAGTTTGCTCTACCATTAAGGGCCTCAAACTCCATAAATCCCCAGGGCCAGATGGATATGGCGCCCTCTTTTATAAGAGGTTCCTGACTCTTCTCGCCCCTCTTCTGACTAGAGTTTTCAATATGGCCGCAAGCTCGGGAGGTTTTCCCCAGGAATTTCTGGAGGCTTCTATTGTTACAATCCCTAAACCGGGAAAGGATATCACCCTCTGTGAAGGCTACCGACCAATCTCCCTCATAAACGGAGACGTGAAAATATACGCGAAAATATTGGCGACAAGGCTTAACCGAGTCCTCCCTTACTTGATCCACCCGGATCAGGTGGGATTTACCCCTGGGCGCCAAGGTACAGATAACACTAGGAGACTTCTAAATATTTTTTCTGAAGTAGCATCACTCGAGATCCCATTGGTAACCCTATCTTTAGATGCTGAAAAGGCATTTGATAGGGTCCGATGGGATTACATGACAGAGGTGCTTCGGGCTTTCCACTTCCCCGATAAATTTATCTCTGCAGTCATGGCACTGTACACAAACCCAACGGCGAAGGTGAGAGGACTGGGGTTCGTCTCTAGGCCTTTCAATATCAAAAATGGCACCAGACAGGGCTGCCCCCTGTCGCCATTACTTTTCACCCTGGTTGTCGAACCCTTAGCATGTCGGCTCAGGACCTCGCAGACCATCCATAGCTTGATACTCTATGACACCCCTCACTCATTGGCGCTCTTTGCCGATGATCTTACGGTGTTTCTCTCAGAGCCGGAAGATTCCCTCCCGGAATTATTTAAGCTCTTGGCAGAGTTCTCGGCAGTATCCTACTATAAACTAAATTACACCAAAACAGAGGCGTACGCTTTGGGGCTGACAGCCCGCAGGCTGGAACTTCTGAAAGAACGGTACCCCTTTAAATGGTCCACAGACAGCTTGAGACACTTGGGTGTAGAGCTATCCCACGATTTTAAAGTCACTATAAAGAAAAACTATGAACCCCTCTTGCAGGAGTTCAGAAGGACCACAGCAAACTGGAATGGGCTGGAGGTGTCCTGGACGGGCCGCATTGTTGCCCTAAAGATGATGCTACTTCCTAAACTGACATACTTCTTTCGTTGCTTACCAGTAGCAGTCCCTACCTATTTACTCAATCACTTCCAGTCAGTTTTTACCAGGTTTATCTGGAGAGGCCACTCTCCCAGAATCTCCCTATCACAATTACAGAAGCCGAAAGAATGCGGAGGACTCTCTGTACCAAACGTATCCCTCTATTATAAAGGAGCCATGTTATCGCACATTGCAGCCTGGGGAGTAAGGCCTAATACCTCACAGTGGTACCAGATCGAGCAGGCATCATTGCCTGCAGGGATTGAGCTGGCCGACCTGATTTGGATCCCCGACCACGCTGATGTTCTCAAAGGAATCTATAGCCCCATCATAAAAACATGCCTGAAAAACTGGAGAGAACTTCGCTCACACAAATCGATAGCACCTCACCCTTCACCTATTCATTCTATGAAGGCCATGCTGCAATGCCTCCCGGATTCAAGACCTAGACGCTGGGAAAACCTAGAAATTAAGCAGATCTCTGACCTTTATAGAGGAGACCGCCTCATGTTACCGCCATCCAGCTTCCCAGTGGACGACTTCCCTAGGGATCTGCAATTTGAATACTTGAGAGTGACCTCTTTACTTCTCTCCTGGGGATTCCCCAAGGTGCGACCACGGACTCTCACACTTTGGGAGAGACGCTGGATGGCGGGCAGAGCTTTCAAGGGCTCTCTGTCCTTTCACTATAAGCTTCTCTTAGATTCCCCCCACTTTGTCAAACCAGGGGCAGTGAGGGCCTGGGAGAGGGACTTGGGGGTGGTACATCGGGATGTAGCCTGGCAACGAGCCTTCCGAGATGTAAAAATGGCAGTCCGCTGTTCAAATCTCTTTGAGCTATACATAAAATTAACCCTGCGCTGGTACTGGGTCCCAACTAGGTTGCATAGGGTGTTCCCCCTCAGGAGTGCAGATTGTTGGAGAGGGTGCGGGCAGAGGGGCACCCACCTCCATGTGTGGTGGGACTGCCCCAAATTGCATGTTTTTTGGAATTCTGTCGCGGATTTGCTCCGCCAACTTCAACTGTTGCAACAGTTGTCTGGAGAAGTTGCGCTCTTTCACCTAGGGCTCCACACACTCCAAAAACCCTCTAGAATTTTATGTAACATTATTTTGCTTTCGGCCAAACTAACCATAGCTAGACAATGGGCTAGGGACTCCCCTTTAACTCTGACTCCGGTCCTAGAAACAATAGACTATTTGCAAAAGATGGAAGAATACTCCCTGAGAGCGGAGGCACGATCTGATTTTTATTCCTCAGTCTGGTGCCAGTGGGATGAGTATCGGAGAACTAACTCATAACTGGAAGGCAGTCACTCTGACATTCAAGGCATATACATTACCCCGGGGCGAATTAGTAGATCTCCCAACCTCATACAACAGTCCTCTACCCAAGGCCCCTTCCCTACTTCCCTCTCCCCCCCCTTCCACCCCTTTTTTCCCACACTTTACCTTCCCCCTCCCACCTCTCTCTTTTTTTTTTTTTTTTTTTTCTCTTCCCCTTACCCCCTCTTCTTCTCTTCACCTCTACCACACTTGATGGCTTATAGAGAGGCTCCTCGGACCCTGCAACCAGTAACACTTTCTATGTGTTTACATTAAATGCAAAATCACACATATCTCCCCTCCCCTTTTTTCTCTTTTTTTTTCTTTACATTCTACGATTCCTAAATCTCATAACCAACATACCGCTGTGCTTTGGGAGGCAACTATTTTGCTTCTCTATGCACACTTGATAATTCTATATGTATACCCTGAAATGTATATTTGATTTCAAATAAGTTCTTATTCGTCTTGTGATGATTGTTAAGTTGTTTGCCCATTGCATTGCAAATTGTGCCTTTTGACTTCCTTCTTATTCCCATGGAGGTCTTGGTCCCACTGATGGATCTGTTTAGCATAGAGGTCAATGCGAATTCAATAATAACAAAATGAGGTGTTCCAAATTGTTCACACATGTCAGCCTGTCGTATATTGTACCGTGATTAGTTTCTTACTATGTTAGCCCTGCTTGTACCTGTAACGCACTGTATGTCGACTGATGTGTATTGTTTCTGTTATTGTTTACCACCTCAATAAAAACAACCTTTAAAATAAAATAAAAGTATATTAACAGTGTTGGTTATGCAAAACTGGGGAATTGGTAATACAGGGATTATCTATCTTTTAAATTTATATGGTTAAAATAAACATGAATGTATCTTTAAAACTTCAATTTAAAATTTAATTAAGATAAACTCTTATTAAAGGGACACAGAACCCAAATTTTTTTCTTTTGTGATTCAGATAGAGCATGCAATTTTAACCCCTTAATGACCACAGCACTTTTCCATTTTCTGTCCGTTTGGGACCAAGGCTATTTTTACATTTTTGCGGTGTTTGTGTTTAGCTGTAATTTCCCTCTTACTCATTTACTGTACCCACACATATTATATACCGTTTTTCTCGCCATTAAATTAACTTTCTAAAAATACCATTATTTTCATCATATCTTATAATTTACTATAAAAATTTTTATAAAATATGAGGGAAAAAATGGAAAAAAACACACTTTTTTTAACTTTGACCCCCAAAATCTGTTACACATCTACAACCACCAAAAAGAAAACATGCTAAATAGTTTCTAAATTTTGTCCTGAGTTTAGAAATACCTAATATTTACATGTTCTTTGCTTTTTTTGAAAGCTATAGGGCCATAAATACAAGTAGCATTTTGCTATTTCCAAACTACTTTTTTTCAAAATTAGCGCTAGTTACATTGGAACACTAATATCTTTCAGGAATCCCTGAATATCAATTGACATGTATATATATTTTTTTAGAAGACATCCCAAAGTATTGATCTAGGCCAATTTTGGTATATTTCATGCCACTATTTCACCGCCAAATGCGATCAAATACAAAAAATCGTTCACTTTTTCACAAATTTTTTCACAAACTTTCGGTTTCTCACTGAAATTATTTACAAACAGCTTGTGCAATTATGGCACAAATGGTTGTAAATGCTTCTCTGGGATCCCCTTTGTTCAGAAATAGCAGACATATATGGCTTTGGCATTGCTTTTTGGTAATTAGAAGGCAGATAAATGCCGCTGCGCACCACACATGTATTATGCCCAGCAGTGCAGGGGTTAATTAGGGAGCTTGTAGGGAGCTTGTATGGTTAATTTTAGCTTTAGTGTAGTGTAGTAGACAACCCAAAGTATTGATCTAGGCCCATTTTGGTATATTTCATGCCACCATTTCACCGCCAAATGCGATCAAATAAAAAAAACGTTAAATTTTTCACAATTTTAGGTTTCTCACTGAAATCATTTACAAACAGCTTGTGCAATTATGGCACAAATGGTTGTAAATGCTTCTCTGGGATCCCCTTTGTTCAGAAATAGCAGATATATATGACTTTGGGGTTGCTTTCTGGTAATTAGAAGGCCGCAAAATGCTGCTGCGCATCACAAGTGTATTATGGCTAGCAGTGAAGGGGTTAATTAGGAAGTTTGTAGGGAGCTTGCAGGGTTAATTTTAGCTTTAGTGTAGAGATCAGCCTCCCACCTGACACATCAGACCCCCTGATCCCTCCCAAACAGCTCCCTTCCCTCCCCCACCCCACAATTGTCCCCGCCATCTTAAGTACTGGCAGAAAGTCTGCCAGTACTAAAATAAAAGCTTTTTGGGGGGTTTAGGTTTTTTTTTAAAAAAAAAAATAATAATTCTTCTGCTGTGTAGGACCCCCCTTAGCCTCCAACCTCCCTGATCCCCCCCAAAACAGCTCTGTAACCTTCCCTATCTGCCTTATTGGGGGCCATCTTGGGTACTGGCAGCTGTCTGCCAGTACCCAGCTTGCACAAAAAAGGGCTTTTTTTTTTTTTCCTTAGTTTTTTTTTTTTCTGTAGTGTAGCTTCCCCAAACCCCCCCCCCCCACCACAAACCCCCACCACCTCATTGATCGTATTTTTTTTTTTTAGTTTTTTTAACTGATTGCCTTTTTCTGTAGTGTAGCGGTTCCCACCTGCTCCCTCCCCGTGCACGCGCCCGCCCCCGCCCTCCCGTGCACGCGCGCACGTCCGTGCGCGCCCCCGGGCATCCCCGCCCATGATCCCGCCCCCCTCCACATCTCCAGGGCCATCGATGGCCGCCACCCGCCTCCCGGTACTGCTCCCACCCACCAACGAAGGAAGCCACCGATCTCCGGTGCAGAGAGGGCCACAGAGTGGCTCTCTCTGCATCGGATGGCTTCAAAAGGTTATTGCAGGATGCCTCCATATCGAGGCATCACTGCAATAACCGGAAAGCAGCTGGAAGCAAACAGAATCGCTTCCAGCTGCTTTCCACACCGAGGACGTGCAGGGTACGTCCTCAGGCATTAACTGCCTTTTTTTTGAGGACGTACCCTGCACGTCCTCGGTCGTTAAGGGGTTAAACAACTTTCTAATTTATTCCTATTATCAAAGTTTCTTCATTCTCTTGGTATCGTTATTTGAAAAGCAAGAATGTAAGTTTAGATGGCGGCCCATTTTTGGTGAACAACCTGGGTTGTTCTTGCTGATTGGTGGATAAGTTCACCCACTAATAAACAAGTGCTCTCCAGGGTCCTGAACCAAAAATTGGCTGGCTCATTAGCTTAGATGCCTTATTTTTCAAATAGAGATAGCAAAAGAACTAAGAAAAATTCATAATAGGAGTAAATTAGAAAGAAAAAATTTGGGTTCAGTGTCTCTTTAAGTATAATATATATGTATACATGTATATATCAAATTTATATTTCACCTTTATAATAGTATGTGAATAATTTTATAAATGTTTAAGCAAACAATTTGAAATCAAACTAATCTGTATATAAAATAATATAAATAATATAATTTACAACATGTCCCTTTTAAAACAGAAAATTAAAATGAATTTATAAAATAACACAAATGTTATTTCAAAGCTAGTAGATATCACTTTCAGTTTTATTTCAGTAGATATCTCCAAAACAATATTTTATGAGAATCCTTTCCTAAAAGAGATAAGATAGGACATTCTACTGGTGTAGTATACTGCACACAAATTTATTCGTATGTGCCTTTGTTTAAATTCTTACTTATGATATTGAACAACTGAAAAGATTCTATTTGGGCTGAACAAGAATTTCACGGATATTAAACAATTCTCTTGGAATGCAGTGCACAATTAATAATATATGCTATTAGTTTGATGGTAGTTAATAAAAAAACATGGAGAAAGCTTTACCCCTTAACTTCTTGCCACATCCCACATCCCAACACCACTAGGGGCATCACATGACATCTTTTTTCAGTAATGAATTGATGTGAATTGAGGGAATTGGAAAAACTTCAGACTAGAGGCCTTATGCGTAACATAAGATGGGGGCATATTTAGACTACAGACAGAGGCAGCAATTGTAGGATTGGCAAACTTATGAAAGTGGCTGTGCAACACCCTGCCTTGCAACTCCATATTTTTTTTATATGATAAAATGATTGAAATGCTGCTTAATAAAACATACGCCTAGATTTAGAGTTTTGCGGCCGAAGGGGTGCGTTAGCTACGTGTCTTTTTTTTTCTTCTAGCGCTGCTTCTAAACAACGCTGGTATTTAGAGTTCTTTGAAGTGCTGCGTTAGGCTCCAAAAATTGAGCGTAAAGGCATATTTACCGCCACTTCAACTCTCAATACCAGCGGTGCTTACGGTAGCGGCTAGCTGGAAAAACGTGCTCGTGCACGATTCCCCCATAGGAAACAATGGGTCAGTTTGGGCTGAAAAAAAACCTAACACCTGCAAAAAAGCAGCGTTAAGCTCCTAACGCAGCCCCATTGTTTCCTATGGGGAAACAATTTCTAAGTCTGCACCTAACACCCTAACATGAACCCTGAGTCTAAACACCCCTAACCTTACACTTATTAACCCCTAATCTGCCTAAATCTTATTAACTAAAGTATTCCTATTTAAAACTAAATACTTACCTGTAAAATAAACCCTAATATTGCTACAATATAACGAATAATTATATTGTAGCTATTTTAGGTTTTATATTTATTTTACAGGCAACTTTGTATTTATTTTATCTAGGTACAACAGCTATTACATAGTTATTTACTATTTAATAGCTACCTAGTTAAAATAATTACAAAATTACCTGTAAAATAAATCCTAACCTAAGTTACAATTAAACCTAACACTACACTATAATTAAATAAATTACCTACAATTACCTACAATTAAATAAACTAAACTAAATTACAAAAAAAACAAACACTAAATTACAAAAAATTAAAAAAGATTACAAGAATTTTAAGCTAATTACACCTACTCTAAGCCCCCTAATAAAATAACAAAGCCCCCCAAAATAAAAAAAATTCCCTACCCTAATCTAAATTACAAAAGTTAACAGCTCTATTACCAGCCCCTAAAGGGGCTTTTTGTGGAGCATGCCCCAAAGTAATCAGCTGTAAAAAAAAACACCATACCACCCCCCAACATACCCCTACTCTAACCCAAACCCCCCTTACATAAACCTAACGCTACCCCCCTGAAGATCTCCCTACCTTGAGTTGTCTCCATCTTCAAGACCTCCGGTGCGGGACATCCTCCTTCCCCGATGACTACCCGACGAATGAAGGTTCCTTTAAGTGACATCATCCCAGATGGCGTCCCTCGAATTGCGATTGGCTGATAGGATTCTATAGAATGCTATCAGCCAATCGGAATTCGAGGGACGCCATCTTGGATGACATCACTTAAAGGAACCTTCATTCATCGGGTAGTCATTGGGGAAGGAGGATGTTCCGCGCCAGAGGTCTTGAAGATGGAGCCGCTCCTCATCGGATGGATGAAGATAGAAGATGCCGCTTGGATGAAGATGTCTGCCAGTCCAGATGTCCTCTTCTGCCCGGATAGGATAAAGACTTCTGCCGGTCTGGATGTCCTCTTCTGCCCCATCGAATGAAGACTTCGGCCCGGTTAGTTGAAGACGACTCAAGGTAGGGAGATCTTCAGGGGGGTAGTGTTAGGTTTATTTAAGGGGGGTTTGGGTTAGAGTAGGGGTATGTGGGTGGTGGGTTGTAATGTTGGGGGGTAGTATTGTGGTTTTTTTTACAGGCAAAAGAGCTGATTACTTTGGGGCATGCCCCGCAAAAAGCCCTTTTAAGGGCTGGTAATAGAGCTGTTAACTTTTGTAATTTAGATTAGGGTAGGGAAATTGTTTTATTTTGGGGGGCTTTGTTATTTTATTAGGGGGCTTAGAGTAGGTGTAATTAGCTTAAAATTCTTGTAATTTTTTTTTTTGTAATTTAGTGTTTGGTTTTTTTTTGTAATTTAGTTTAGTTTATTTAATTGAAGGTAATTGTAGTTCATTGATTTAATTTATTTATTGATAGTGTAGTGTTAGGTTTAATTGTAACTTAGGTTAGGATTTATTTTACAGGTAATTTTGTAATTATTTTAACTAGGTAGCTATTAAATAGTAAATAACTATTTAATAGCTATTGTACCTAGTTAAAATAAATACAAAGTTGCCTGTAAAATAAATATAAATCCTAAAATAGCTACACTATAATTATTCATTATATTGTAGCTATATTAGGGTTTATTTTACAGGTAAGTATTTAGTTTTAAATAGGAATACTTTAGTTAATAAGATTTAATTTATTTTGTTAGATTAAAATTATATTTAATTTAGGGGGGTGTTAGGGTTAGGGTTAGACTTAGCTTTAAGGGTTAATACATTTATTAGAGTAGCGGCGAGGTCCGGTCGGCAGATTAGGGGTTAATACTTGAAGTTAGGTGGCGGCGATGTTAGGGAGGGCATATTAGGGGTTAATACTATTTATTATAGGGTTTGCGAGGCGGGAGTGCGGCGGTTTAGGGGTTAATAACTTTATTAGAGTAGCGGCGAGGTCCTGTCGGCAGATTAGGGGTTAATAAGTGTAGGTAAGGTAGCAGCGACATTGGGGGGGCAGATTAGGGGTTAATAAATATAATATAGGTGTCGGCGATGTTAGGGGCAGCAGATTAGGGGTTCATAGGGATAATGTAGGTGGCGGCGGTGTGCGGTTGGCAGATTATGGGTTAAAAAAATGTATTATAGTGGCAGCGATGTGGGGGGACCTCGGTTTAGGGGTACATAGGTAGTTTATGGGTGTTAGTGTACTTTAGAGCACTGTAGTTAAGAGCTTTATGAACCGGCGTTAACCCAGAAAGCTCTTAACTACAGCCTTTCCATGGGCGGTAGGAGTCTTGTCGGTAGAGTTGTATCGCTCTCTTCAGCCAAGACTCTAAATACCGGCATTAGGAAGATCCCAATGAAAAGATAGGATATGCAATTGGCGTAAGGGGATCTGCAGTATGGAAAAGTTGCGGCTTGAAAGTGAGCGTTAGACCCTTTCCTGCCTGACTCTAAATACCAGCGGGCGGCCAAAACCAGCGTTAGGACCCCTTAATGCTGCTTTTGACGGCTACCGCAGAACTCTAAATCTAGGTGTAAACAGTCATTAACAAACACTACAGTCATTGTGATTGACAGGTCGCTCTCTGTGTTTGTCTGGAAGGGGTTAATTACTTTGTATTGTTTGCTAGCAGGATGATGTTAATCACTGCGCTAAATATGATTGGAAGTGATGGGTTAACCATTGCTCAAAAAGATTGAAAGGATGGGGTTAATCTCTTCTTTGTATTTTGTCTACCAAAGGGAATGGATAAAAAATATATTTTATAAATTGTAGAATAGAGTTAATCACATTTCAGGATAAGTCAGCATAAATAGTGCATCACTGCTCTGCGGCGCTGGCTGTATTGGATTAAACACTTCACTGTGTGTATAAAAACAGAAAAAAACCTAAAACAGAGCCTGTAAAACTGACTGAGCTATAATACATGAATAGGAAAAAAGTTAAATTTAATACAAATATGAATGAAAAAAAATTAATAGAAAGTACAGTGAAGTTGGTCTGTAAATAATATAAAAAATTAGTACATTCCCATAATATTAATGTTTTACTAAAATAAAAATACAAACAATATCTTGCTCCAAGAGAATTTACTGTTAGTTGAAGCAATAATTTGAATTAAATTGAAGTGGAAACTTGTGTTTATTTGGATTAAAAGGATATAATTTATTTCACATGTAAAACACAAGAAGTAAAAGTAAAATCAGATGCACGGATAATGGAATGCTTTACTTATCATTTTGTTGCTAATAGTAAACACAGGAAATATAAGAAAGGCTGTAAAGAGCACAAGCTGTCAAAACAATTTAAAAAGAGACAGTGTCAAAATACAGACAAGCTAACATTTGCATCAATAAAAATACAAGCACATTTAAGAGGTGGAAAGTCTAGCAACAGCTTTTACAGGCAGAAGCTAGATGGATTTTTTATCTAAATCCCTGACACCAAAGGATTTATATGCTGAACTGGATTTAGGACAATTCCATTCAAAATAAATTCTGATCTAATAACTGAAATATGTACACTAGACTAGATCTAACAATGTTTACCTCTTTTCCATATAACATCTGTTTCGAGGTCAATTAACTTTTTATAAAATATTTATTTACAGAATTGTTCACCTTCATAAAATCTTATTTACAATATTTTAGTATAAATGAAATAAAAAAAAAAAAATCTTAAATCTATACAAGCATAAAAAAATAAATTATATGTTTATAGTGGAAAAGGAATGTAATGCTTTATATTGTCAGCTGGTCATATATGGTGGCAAAATACACTTTAATATGCCTGGTTTCTATAGTTGTTTCGTGACTGCTAGGAGAACACAGCATAATGAAATGCTTACATGGGAACACATCTTCGTTATAGGATAAATACTTTCCTATATAAAGTGCAATAGTTATAACAAGCTTTGCTGTTTTATTCTTAGAGATATATGGTGCCCAATAAACTTTAATTCACTTAAAATATGAAAAGAAGGTTTGATCAGACATTTTGTGTAGAGTAAAATCCGTGCCACTAATCATTAGCACTCAAGTATTTAATTTGTTAAAGGTATACTATATTAATAAGATACATGCGGCTAGATTACGAGTCTTGCGTTAGGCTTAAAACGCCGGTCCCAATGCTGCTTTTTAACTCCCGCTGGTATTACGAGTCTTGAAGGTACAGGTATTACCGCTCACTTTTTTGGCAAAACTTGGAAATACCGCAAATCCACTTACGTCAATTACGTATCCTATATTTTCAATGGGACTTGCATAGCGCCGCTATTATAATAAGTCTGACAAAAAGTGAGCGGTAGACCCTCTCCTGTCAAGACTGGTTCCGCATATTAAAGTCAGTAGTTAAAAGTTTTACATTACAACGCCGTAGCATAAAACTCTTAACTAAAGTGCTAAAAATTACACTAACACCCATAAACTACCCATAAACTACCTATTAACCCCTAAACCGAGGCTCTCCCACATCGCAAACACTATAATAAAATTTTTAACCCCTAATCTGCCGAACCTGACATCGCCGCCACTACAATAAATATATTAACCCCTAAACCGCCACACTCCCGTCTCGCAAACACTAGTTACATTTTATTAACCCCTAATCTGCTGTCCCTAACATTGCCGTCACCTACCTACATGTATTGACCCCTAATCTTCTGCCCACAACATCACCACCACTATATTAAAGTTATTAACCCCTAAATCTAAGTCTATCCCTAACACCCCCTAACTTAAATATAATTTAAATAAATCTAAATAAAATTACTATTATTATCTAAATAATTCTTATTTAAAACTAAATACTTACCTATAAAATAAACCCTAAGCTAGCTACAATATAACTAATAGTTACATTGTAGATATCTTAGGGTTTATTTTTATTTTACAGGCAAGTTTGTATTTATTTTAACTAGGTACACTAGTTATTAAATAGTTATTAACTATTTAATAACTACCTAGTTAAAATAAAGACAAATTTACCTGTAAAATTAAACCTAACCTAAGTTACAATTACACCTAACACTACACTATAATTAAATTAATTCCCTGAATTAAATACAATTAAATACAAATAAATAAAATTATCTAGTACAAAATCCCCCCCACTAAATTACAGAAAATAATAAACAAATTACAAGATTTTTAAACTAGTTTTAAACTAGTTACACCTAATCTAATCCCCCTAACAAAATAAAAAGCCTACACTAAATTACAAATAGCCCTTAAAAGGCCATTGCCATTGCCCCAAAGTAATTAGCTCTTTTACCTGTAAAAAAAGTACAAATTCCCCCCAACATTAAAACCCACCACCCACACAACCAACCCTACTCTAAAACCCACCCAATACCCCCTTAAAAAAAACTAACACTAACCCCTTGAAGATCACCTTACCTGGATAATTCTTCACCCAACCGGGCCAAAGTCCTCAACAAAGCCGGGAGAAGTCTTCATTCATGCCGGGCGAAGTGGTCCTCCAGACTGGCAGAAGTCTTCATCCAGACGGCATTTTCTATCTTCATCCATTCGCCGTGGAGTGGGTCCATCTTCAAGACATCCGGAGCATCCTCTTCCATCAAAGTCTTCTTACTAAATGACAGTTCCTTTAAGTGACATCATCCAAGATTGGGGCAATTCCTCCGCAAAAGGCCCTTTTAAGGACTATTTGTAATTTAGTGTAGGGTAGGGCTTTTTTTTTATTTTGGGGGGGCTTTTTTATTTTGTTAGGGTAATTAGATTAGGTGTAATTAGTTTAAAAATCTTGTAATTTGTTTATTATTTTCCGTAATTTAGTGGGGGGGGGGGGTTGTACTTTAGATAATTTTATTTATTTGTATTTAATTGTATTTAATTTAGGGAATTCATTTAATTATTGTGTAGTGTTAGGTGTAATTGTAATTTAGGTTAGGTTTATTTTACAGGTAAATGTGTCTTTATTTTAACTAGGTAGATATTAAATAGTTAATAACTATTAAATAACTATTGTACCTAGTTAAATTAAATACAAACTTGCCTGTAAAATAAAAATAAACCTTAAGCTAGCTACAATGTAACTATTAGTTATATTGTAGCTAGCTTAGGGTTTATTTTATAGGTAAGTATTTAGTTTTATATAGGAATTATTTAGGTAATAATAGTAATTTTATTTAGATGTATTTAAATTATATTTAAGTTAGGGGGTGTTAGTGTTAGGGTTAGACTTAGATTTAGGGGTTAATAACTTTAATATAGTGGTGGCGACGTTGGGGGCAGCAGATTAGGGGTTAAGAAGTGTAGGTAGGTTGTGGCGACATTGGGGGCGGCAGATTAGGGGTTAATAAATATAATGTAGGTGTCGGCGATGTTGGGGGCAGCAGATTAGGGGTTCATAAGTATAATGTAGGTGGCGGCGGTGTCCGGAGCGGCAGATTAGGGGTTAATCAATGTAATGTAGGTGTCGGTGATGTCGGGTGCGGCAGATTAGGGGTTAATAAGTGTAAGATTAGGGGTGTTTAGACTTGGGATTCATGTTAGGGTGTTATGTGTAGAGATAAATGTATTTTCCCCATAGGAATCAATGGGGCTGCGTTATTAGCTAAATGCTGCTTTTTTGCAGGTGTTAGGTTTTTTTCAGTCGGCTCTCCCCCATTGATTCCTATGGGGAAATAGTGCACAAGCACGTTCAGCCAGCTCACCGCTAACTTAAGCAGCGCTGGTATTGAGGTGAGATGTGGAGCAAAATTTTGCTCTACGATCACTTTTTTTGCGGTTAATGCCGGGTTTGTAAAAACCTGTAATACCAACGCTGTCTGTAAGTGAGCGGTGAGCATAAACTGCTCGTTAGCAGTGCATAGCCTCTAACGCCAAACTCGTAATCTAGCCGATGGTTAGTAGTACATTGTATACTGAATGTCACTTCTCCATAGGCTAAGCAGCTTTTGAACAATTGACACATATTGAAATATATACCACTGATTTTACACTGGTCTCTGTTTTGAACTGCAAATAATACATGTAATATTTTGTCCTAAAGTTTGTCACATATAAGTTCTAAGTTTCTTAAATCTTGGAATACTCTGCTAACATACATACCACAGCATTGTCTATATTGTTGGTAAATAGTTTTGTTTTACATGGAAATAAAAAAACCTCTGCACATCTACAACACTGAAATGCCCCACATTTTCTCTAAGTTCCCAGAATCAATTTAACCCTAATGACATCCTCCCAAAACCCTGCATTTCCCATTTAAAATATTCCTTACAACTAACTGCTAGACCTGCTGGTGCTATTAACCAGAACAATTAAACCTAACTGCATAAACCAGTCCCCCAGTGCAATTTAATCTAGCCACAATCAACTCCCTGCAATTAAAGGGACAGTTTACTGTAAAATTGGTTTCTAATGATTTGTTATAGCAGCAGCAGAATATAAAATGTATGAGAAATTGTTTCTTTTGTTTTATTTTTTAGTTCTTTGACACCTATTAAAATGGGTTGAGCTTACACTCGCAGGGCAGCACTTATGGAATTCTATAAAAAAGAGGCTGTCCCTTCGAGCAGTGAGCTGTCTACCATAGAAATAATGAGAGTTCTCTCTATGTAAAAGTTCACAATGGAAAACGAAGTACACAGGGAGAACCTGGTGTATGTTTAAACTTTAATATTAAATATATTACAAATCTTATTATGCTGTTTTCAGTGCACTGTACCTTAAAATTGGTGTTATTTTTGTATGCATAATTCTTCCTTTCAGATTAATTAGTGTTTTGAGTATTTTGATAAAAACTCGCCACCTTTTAATTTGTGAGCAAAAAAACAGTGAGATCTATAGGAAGAAAATGTTTACAGAAGTACGCTGGAATTTGAGAGATGATTTCATATATGCCCATGGAACTACCATGCTCAGCCATTTTACAAAATAAACAACAATTACTCTTTGTATTTTTCAATTATAAGTTCAAAAGTCTATGGGGCCAAATTATCAAGGCTCGAATGGCCCCTGATCCCCCTGTTTCTGCGCGAGCCTCCAGGCTCGCTGGAAACTGCAGTTAAGACACACCCGGTTGATTGACACCACCTGCTAGTGGCCGATTGGCCGCAAATCTGCATTGGGTGGCATTGCATAAGCAGTTCACTAGAACTGCATGTGCAATGCTAAATGCCGACAGCGTATGCTACAGATTATCATGTCCGACAGACATTTATAATTTGGCCCCTATCTATTTTTGCACATCCAGGGTACTTAAATTACAATTTATACTGTGCATATTTAATATGATTGATTCCAGTGTAATTTAAATACAAATTATGTTTTTGATAAAATTGGATTTCTGGTGAGCAATTCTGTTACGATTTTTATTTCCTGAGCATTTTTGAGTGAATGTTTAAATTGTTATGATTTTTTAAATTATATTTTTTAGTGTGAACTTTTGTAATGTATACATCTCCTTCCTATACAAAAATGCCCTTGTTTTCAGGGTAAAAATGTATAGACCTCGGGGGCGGAGCCAACTAATGGAGGAGCAAGACGTGCTTTTATGTAGCTCTGGCTTTCAGATATGAAACAAAGGACAATTTTGTATTTAAAACCCTGAACTTTGTCTCCAGCTTATCAATATTTACACATTGGCCTTTGCACACTAAGAATAGACGGGAGGCATGCTATAACGGGGTTCTGTTACATATACCCCCTCCTTAGAAGTGCCACGCGGTGCTACCACATTTTCTCCACATTCAACTAGGGCAATCAGTATGGAGGCTGTGCAGGCTTGGGAACAACGCACCCAACGGATACTAGACAGGCATTTTCTGAGCCTAGAGGAGGACATATTACTGCTTCTGGAGTCTTTCTCATTATTGCAACAACAGGAGCCTAGCTATGAGGACCCTTTGGCAGATATTGGAAATGCCGATGTCAAAGAAAGTACTAAGCGGCTGCTGCAGGAGACCCAGATTGAAACAGCTCCTTTCTCACTAATGAGTGCCGTGAATAATCAGCCTCCAGAAGCACTTCATTTTACCGGTCATTTGAGCCCTTTACCCACCCAGTCCCTGAGAGATGCACTCGACTTGCGAGGTGAGGAGGCACTTAGTCCTTTGAAAGACTTAGCCCTCTATATGGATATGATGGGGGCGTCTGGCTCACACTATTTCAAGCATGACTCGGCAGCAGCGTGGATGGCATCTGCCAATTCTTCCCTTGCAGAGAGTGAGTTGCTTTTCATGCCGGCGGACCTGCTGACTTGTGGCTGCCCGATTGGCTCTCCTACCCCTGTGTGCTATGCAGACTGTGCTTCTGTCGGAGGGTTAGTGCCTGAGCAAGGGAACTTAAACTTAGGATCATTAAACATCGATCCACATAGACTGGGTATTGGTTAAATCATATTGCTCATCCCCATGCGTGGAAAGAACTTCCAACTTTACTAGTTTTCCCTTTTAGTTTAAGCCCTCACAGAGACTGGTAAACTCCCTGCATTTGGGGCCCTATCACCTGTATCATCCTAGTCCATAAATTCTTGCATTACCGTTCATTGAGAATCTCACAGTAAAACCATATCTAGGACCGTATTGTTTTGCACTGTTTGCTCTCCCTATATATCTTCCCAATAAGACTCTAGACATTTCACTACGCACTTGTGTAATCTTTTGTTTATTATTGCCTTAAAAATGTTAATAGCGCAGATTGAGATTCATTATGTTTAACTAATTCATGAGGTTATGACTGGAATTGTTGAAGTTGTTTTGTTTTGCATGCTTATCCCACACTCTACCTATTCTTTTGTTCTCCTTCACGTGTATACATAACCAAGCTGTGATCATTATGGCAGTGCATATCTAAGTAGACCTCAATGTCTTACTTGCTAGAATGCAGCTCTCTGTGTGAGTGGTGAATATCTCTAGTTTGCTCAGCTTTTTGCCGCGCTGCCAGCGGCCGAGGCAGGGTGGTGGGCTGAGTATTGCAACTTAAAAATTATTACACAGAAGTTGGAATAGTATTGAATATATGGCTGGCACTACTTAAGCTTTCAGTTTATATCCCTAAAAGGATATAGTCCTTTGGGGTACATTAAAGGCCTACTAAGTAGCCGAGGATGTTGAGGCATCTTGGGAGGTGATATCAAATTTGCCCCTGATAAAAATTATTTGTTTAGACCATATCCAAGACTTCCTTTAATATATGCACAATGCCTAAATATTAGTACCCTGACTCTTCAGGTTTCATAGATACACATACTTAACTAAACTTGTCT
The DNA here is from genome assembly GCF_027579735.1 of Bombina bombina. NCBI lineage: Eukaryota > Metazoa > Chordata > Amphibia > Anura > Bombinatoridae > Bombina > Bombina bombina. Next base: position 928,806,260 of record NC_069501.1, on the reverse strand, counting down.
TATTTAATAGAGGTAGACCATATCAACTCACTACTTCTACACATTCGGCTAACGTTGCTTAACTCACACAATTATCCTCCATATTGGTTGCAACTTAGAACAAACAAGCAGCCCCTGCATATTAGGCAAACCTTGCTCAGATTGGCCCTGTTGGTCTTGCACATACATAGAATATCTTTTCCCATAGAATTGTACTCTTTGCATAAAATTAGCACAGCAACTGGAATCAACAGTCTCTAGCGTGTTTCATTTTCTCATGCTTTACAACCTACTCTAGCTGTCGTGGCCATTTTCACAATGCGGCACATAACTTTATTTTAAAGCCTCTGATACGCTTCTTGTGCGGGCTGGACCTGCATTACTACTGTTTTATATGACCTAATTACTCATAACATCCTATAGGAATTGCATATAATGTGTAGCCTCTGAGCACCTGAAGTCCCATTGTGCCAAGTGCAACATTAGTCTCGTGGGCAATCAGCGTATCTTTAATTCTTCCCCCTACTGACTCGTATGCTCATGGGACTTTATACATGGACACAACAAGCTGCTACCTACCACACTTAAATAATCATCCTCCTCCGTCACATAAGCATATACCCCTTGAGAATTTACACTACCTCCTCCCCCCCTATATAATGAGCCTCCTCGATGAGGAGACCTACCTATGTGGCTTCTCTTCCCTATGCCACAACCTTTAATACTCCCCTAACATTCACCTCTACATATTAACATAGTACTGACTCTACCTATTACACTTTGCTCAGCAAGACTGATTAACATAATTCGTTGGTTGAGTCTTTAATTTCTTCATCATATTACTTCCATTTAGACCATTTCAAAAAAGAAAAAAGAGGTTCCAGTCTTTTATATAGTATCTAGTATAATGTGAATGTTGTATATCCATATTGAATTGTATTGCACCATTCTTAGTTTGACTTATGACATGTTATTCAATATAAGTTGTATTGTTTCGCGCAACCTCAATAAAAAATTTAATAAAAAAAAAAAAATAAAAAAAAAAATGTATAGACCTACCTACCTGCCACCGGGAATTTAATTTAATCTGCTGGCTATGTAACTTTTTATAGCCAATATTTAAAAGGAAACTCCAGTAAAAACTAAAATACATATATTTAAATTACATCTTTGGATAGCAAGATTTACAGTATACATATATTGGCAAAAATGCTTCTAGTAAAAATTATCACTGTTTTAAGGCTGTGACACACTGCAAGTGATGCGGCGTGAGGCAAAGCAGCTGCTTCGCACCGCGTCGCATCGCTTCTGTAGTTCAATTATTTCATCTCTGATTGCTCAGCTGCGCGACCTGAAGCAGCAGAGTGCTCAAAGGTGAAAAGGCAGGACACACTGAGCACGCACAGCTGCATCTACACGCTGCGCACCGCTCCGCTTGCAGTGTGTCACAGCCTTTAGGGCCCCATGTATTAAGAGGCAGGCGGACAGCTTCTCAACTTGCAAAGCTATCCACCCGCCTTTGCTACATACGGGCAGTGGAACCTGTTGATCCGCTGGCCCATATGTATTATTACACACTCATTGGAATATGTAATGCCCACCACTTCATTCGAGGGACCAATCGCACGAGTGAAAGGACTGACAATCACAGAGAGTGAGTGAGCTCTCTGTGTTTTCTCTCTGCCACCTCAAAGGTGGCGAAGAGTGTAAAAAGGAGCGGTCTAATAACCACTGCTTCTTACATTTCGGGAAGCAGTCTCGCATATGCAAACCTGCCCCGCAAGGGCTCTGGAGCAGCTCTTGCTGCTTTGTACATGGAGCCCTTAGTGTTAACTTTTTTTTCTGCACGCGCATGTGAAGCAAAGCTACATATTCTCAGTGTACCAACATTTTAAATACTGCAGCTGCTCAGGGCACCAGTGGAATTTGTATCATGTCTACAATTAGCAAACTGCCACTACCAGATAATACAAGCACCTGGGGCTCTCTGAGGAAGTGCTGTGTACTGGTACACAGAGTATACTTTAATAAACTCTTAAAACAGCTATAACTTTTGCTAGATGCATTTTTACTAATACACATATATTGCAAAATTATTAAAATTTTCAGTATAGGTGGGGACACCACAGGAAATAGCAGCTTGTTCAAGTGCCAGAATAAAATTAAAGGAACTATTTGTAAACAATTAATACACTCCAGCAGATAAAATAGAACATTTGGAACACATTAAACGGTAGAACATTTTACGGTATACTGTCCCTTTAACTTACACCACAGCAATGTGACCCCCGTACACCAAATAATATATGATCCCCTCTCTCACTGACAAAACCCCCTTAAAGCCGAAAAAAAATATTGTATTACTACTGTACGTTTCACTATTACTTCACACTTTTTTACATTACTGTAGGAGGCTTTAAGTATGCCATGTGGCTTAAATTTTAAGGTTTTTGTTTTTCTTAAAGGGATATTCCAGCCAAAATTGGAAACCACATGGGTGCATTTAGGTATTGAAGAGAAACAATTTTGTAATATACATGCATTAGCAAAAATGCTTCTAATAAAAGCTATAGCTGTTTCAAAAATGTAATTTACGTATGCACCGTACGCCAGCATTTTAATCACATTACTTGCTCAAAGAGCCTAAGGTGCTTGTACCATCTGGTAATGACTCAATTTGTTAATTGCTGACATGATACAAACCCCACTGATGATCTGAGCAGCTGCAATATGTAAAATGTGGGTGCAGTGACAATATCTAGCTGTGCTTCACATGCACGTGCAGAGAAAAATGCTAACTTTAAAATAGTGATAACTTTTACTAGAAGCATTTTTTGCCAATACATTTATATTGCAAATATGTTTCTATTCAAAGATGTAGATAATCTATTTGCATTTACATTTTGACCGGAATATCACTTTAAGTTTAAAAACAAGTCAACAATGTCACCATTAGAAAAACTAATGGGATACCGCACAGCGGCTTTGCCGAGATTTTTTTCTAACCAGGGAGGCTAAACTGCTATAACAAAACAGAAATGTTAACATTTAAAAATTACACTCATTTACATACATCATTTTAAAAGCGAGTTTCCTAAGAATGTAGATATCATGTTGTTGGGCATATGTTAATGAAAGGAACCCTTATTGGTGATAGGCTTGAAAAGACAGGTGAAACAAATTTCAAACATGATCTCACATAAACATTGAGAGCCCTCAGCAATCTATGGAGCTCCTATGAATATAGCTCAATGAGCTATGTATGCATGTATATTCCAGACCACTCCCAAAACTAACGGCTAGATTTAGAGTTCTGCGGCCAAAGGGGTGCGTTAGCTACGCGTGCTTTTTTTCTCCCGCACCTTTTAAATACCGCTGGTATTTAGAGTTCACAGAAGGGCTGCGTTAGGCTCCAAAAAGGGAGCGTATAGCATATTTACCGCCACTGCAACTCTCGATACCAGCGGTGCTTACGGACACGGCCAGCTTCAAAAACGTGCTCGTGCACGATTCCCCATAGGAAACAATGGGACAGTTTAAGCTGAAAAAAACCTGCAAAAAAGCAGCGTTCAGCTCCTAACGCAGCCCCATTGTTTCCTATGGGGAAACACTTCCTAAGTCTGCACCTAACACCCTAACATGTACCCCGAGTCTAAACACCCCTAACCTTACACTTATTAACCCCCAATCTGCCGCCCCCGCTATCGCTGACCCCTGCATATTATTATTAACCCCTAATCTGCCGCTCCGTACACCGCCGCAACCTACATTATACCCATGTGCCCCTAATCTGCTGCCCCTAACACCGCCGACCCCTATATTATATTTATTAACCCCTAATCTGCCCCCCACAACGTCGCCACCAGCTACCTACAATAATTAACCCCTAATCTGCCGACCGCACCTCACCGCTACTATAATAAAGTTATTAACCCCTAATCCGCCTCACTCCCGCCTCAATAACCCTATAAGAAATAGTATTAACCCCTAATCTGCCCTCCCTAACATAGCTGACACCTAACTTCAATTATTAACCCCTAATCTCACACTGTTTCATTTAATTATTTATTGCTGGTAATTTATCCTTGAGAATTGTGTTTACATAAGTTACAATTTATGCTTTTCTTTTGTCCCATTGTTTGAGTTTATTTTGTTGTGAGTGTAAATAAATCAATTTAAATTGTGAAACTGTTTCTCTCTTTTAGTAAAAAAAAAAAAAAAAAGCTGTTATACTAAATAAACAAAAATGTAAAGGAGCACAGAAACCCTAACTTGAATATAAAAAAACTAGTCAATAAGCCTGCCCAGAGAGCAGTCTATGTATTCAAAATGCAACCCCCCAAGCTACAAAAAATAAAAAAGTAAAAATACAGAAAAAAATAAACAAAGCTATTCAAAATAATAAAATTAAAGCTAAACTAATACCCCTATAAAAATAAAAAATCCCCCCAAAATAAATACACCCCCTAATCTAATACTAAACTACCAATAACCCTTAAAAGGGCTTTTTGTAGGGCATTGCCCTAAAGAAATCAGCTCTTTTAAATTAATAATAAACATAGCCCCCCTAACAGTAAAATCCCCCACCCACCACACCCTCCAAAATAAAAAAAACTAACACTAATAAACTTAAACTACCCATTGCCCCTAAAGAAACATTTGTATGGGAATTGCCCTTAACAGGGCATTCAGCTCTTTTCCACTGCCCTTAAAAGGGCATTCAGCTCTTTTTGAAAATTAAAAACAAACCTAACACTAAAGCCCCAAATAGGTACTCACAGTTTCAGAAGTCCGGCGGAGAAGGTCTTCTTCCAGGTGGGTCCATCATCTTCATCCACAGTGAAGGCGGAGCGGAGGTCTGGAACGGTCTTCCCAGATGTGGCAATCCTCAGCAGTGGTCATCTGTGGTGACGGTCCTCGGCAGTGGCAGCGGTCCTCGCGGCGGAGGTTGTCCTCGGTGTCATGGAGGCTCCTCTTCATCTGATGTCCGTCGTATACTGAATATTAAATGCAAGGTACCACAATCAATTTGAGGTACCTTGCATTCCTATTGGCTGAATTTTTCAAAACAGCCAATAGGATTAGAGCTACTGAAATCCTATTGGCTCTTCAAATCAGCCAATAAAATGTTAGTAGCTCTCATCCTATTGGCTGATTTTGAAATATTTTTAAATTGATTGCGGTACCTTGCATTCAATATTCAGAATACGACGGACATCAGATGAAGAGGAGCCTCCATGCCACCAAGGACCACCACCACCGCCGAGGAATGCCAACACCGCCACAGATAACCACCGCTGAGGATCGCCACATCTGGGAAGACCGCTCTGGACTTCCACTCCATGCCGCCTTCGCTGTGGATGAAGATGATGGACCCACCTGGAAGAAGACATTCTCCGCCGGTCTTCTGAAACCGTGAGTACCTATTTGGGGCTTTAGTGTTAGGTTTTTTTTTTTGTTTTGTTTTTTTTTTTTTTTTAGATTAGGGTTTATTGGGCAATTTGCAAAAGAGTTGAATGCCCTTTAAAGGGCAGTGAAAAAGAGCTGAATGCCCTTTTAGTGGCAATGCTCATACAAATGCCCCTTTAGGGTCAATGGGTAGCTTAGGTTTATTAGTGTTATTTTTTATTTTTTTGGGGGGTGTTTGGTGGGTGGGGGGTTTTACTGTTAGGGGGGACTTTGTTTATTTTTAATTTAAAATAGCTCATTTCTTTAGGGCAATGCCTTACAAAAAGCTATTGTTAGTTTATTCTCAGATTAGAGGGTGTTTTTATTTTCATAGGGATTAGAATTTTTTAAAAAAAATTGGATAGTGTTGTTTATTATTTTTTGTAATGTTAGCCTTTTTTATTTTCTCTAATTTTAGATTAATGTAATGTAATTTTTTTAAATTTTTATTTTAATTGTAATGTATTTTTTTTAAATGTAATAAAGGGGTTAATTTAGGGGGTTTAAGGTTAGGGGGCTTAGTCATTAAATTAGTTTTTTGCATTGTGGGGGTTAGCGGTTTAGGAGTTAATTGGTAAATTAGGATTAATACGTTGTGGGGGATTGGCGGATTAGGGGTTAATAGATGAATTAGGTAGTTTGCGATGGTGTGGTTGGCAGATTTAGGGATTAATAATTTTATTGGGTATTTTTTTTTCTTTATACTTTGTGCAGGCGGTTAGTTTATTTTTTTCTTAATAGTTTGTACGGGTGGTTAGGTTTTTTTTTTAAATACTTATTGCAGGCGGTTAGTTTTTTCTTGTATTACTTATTGCGGACGGATAGTTATTTTTTTTTAATACTTATTGCGGGTGATTATTGTTTAGTTTTTTTTGTAATGCTCCGTTTGCCTTCGCTGCATCCCATTGGATTCCAAAAATGGCAGGGTGGTGAAAGAATCAACCTACGGTGGATTCTTTCACCACCCTGCCATTTTTGGAAACCAACTGGATGCAGCGGTGAATTATTTTGGCTGCACGCGCAGCCAACATCGCGTGCAGCCAACATTCTGTTGGCTGCCTCGCGCTGCCAACATTCCTTTGAGGATGCGTGCGCAACTGGCGACACTGACGAACACGTTACAAATGCTATTATAGTATAGATGTGATGCTTATTAAACTTTTAATGCACTTTGTACGTTCTGAAATGTGCACAAAACTACCATAAGACTCTAAAAGATTTTTTTGTGTGAATATATTATTTGATACATTTTTCTAAAGGATTTTGTTCGACTCCTAAGTTGCAGAAATGCATGTGACATACCTTTCTATGTTTTGGTTTACTAAAAAAAATAGGTGTTCTTTGAGCTTTTGCTTTAAAAAATTGAAATGCACATAGATGAATTACATGTTGAATAGAAACATATTTGCAATATACATGTATTGGCAAAAATGCTTCTAGAAAATGATATCACTGTTATAGTGCTAGCATTTTTCTCTGCACGTGCATTTGAAGCATAGCTAGATATTCTCAGTGCGACTAGCATTTTAAATATTGTAGCTGCTCAGAGCGCCAGTGTGGCTTGCATCATGTCGGCAATTAACAAATTGAGTCATTACCAGATGGTTCAAGCTCCATAGGCTCTCGGAGTAAGTGTTGTATTTAAAATGCTGGTTCATACTTAAATACACTTTTTTTAATAGCTATAGCTTTTATTAGAAGCATTTTTGCTAAAACATGTTTAATACAAAAATGCTTCTATTAAAAACTGTAATGCATCCATGTAGATTCCTTTTTTTCGCTGGAATGTCCCTTTAATAAAATAAATACCAGTGAATAGTTTTTGCTTTTAATAAAAGAAATATAGAACATATAATGCACAGAAATGTTTATACTAATCATACATCAAAATGCACAAAGGCTACATACAAAAACAAAGCACATTTTCTGGAAAATGCTTTCATAAAACAAACAAGGGAACATTTTGCAGACTGGTCTAAAACACAGTACATGATGTTTCCGTGGTTTGAAGAACAGATTGCAAAAGGATTAAAGAGTGGAACATTCCAAGGAAGATTATAAACCAAAATCTGTTCTAAATTCTATTCAGATTACTATGTTCTTTGCTCATTGTACAACCAGCAGAAAATAAGATAGAAGAGTATAGCTGCAAAATCTGTAATAAGCTGGCATTTTATTATGAAACACTAGTATTAGACCTGAAATGACTATTGATTCACATGTGGAATTAAAATGTGTTTGGGAAAATAGAATGAAAGAGAAAATGCACTTTATATAGTGTACACTAAGGACACATTTAATGATTTATCCGGTAATTACATTCTACAGACAAACTACAAGAACTTTATTTTTATTTTGAAAGTTGAAGATAATGACATTTGAACATTATACATTAGTCAACTTTATTCAATAATATCAAGATGCAATGACTATTGTATAAAGAAAGCTACAGTATAGCTCTAATAACAAAAAATAAAATTAACTACAATTTTACACCATAACATGTTCATACTTTTGTCTGTCTATCTATCTATCTATCTATCTATCTATCTATCTCTGTCTGGCTGTCTGGCTGCCTTTCTGTCTGTCTGGTTTTCTTTCTCTCTGCCTATCTGTATCTAACCTGTCTGGCTGAATTGAGTACTTATCAGATAACTGTAATGTCAATAACTAATTTAAGGAGCATGTATTGTAGTATGAGGCTCAGGTAGTGGCACTAAGGCAGTTAAACTGGGGCATAGTAAAGTGTGGAGACTGGCCGAGGCTGGAGGGATTAAGGTGGAGACAAACATATCTTGTACCCAGTAGTTGGCTTGTTATTTATTACATTTTGGGTTGATCACAATCCTTTAGAAAAATTTGTCCAATTACTTTTTTTATAAAACTCATTAATCAATGAGGGATTTGATAACTTTTTCTAATTTAGGGCTAGATTACAAGTGGAGAGGGCTCATTTTTTGCATGCCCGCTAACGTGCAAATTTGCCCATTTGCTGGCATGCGATAAATAAAAAGCCATTACAAGTGGCTGGTTATCGCTACCGTGAGCTTGCGGTAGCAATTAGCGCTCAGAAAATTAACCAAAGGTCAGATCTATGGTTAATTTTCTAAAAGAGCCCCAAATGCCCCCAAAATAGAGGGTATTTTATTTTACTGCACTAGGCACTAGGGTGTGAAAAAAGTTGGCAGCTGTGGGGTGCATTTCAATGCAGTCTATGAAGACTGTGTGTTCCCTGTAAATATATATGTATATGCTTATATACATGTATATTTATTTGTTAATATGTGTATATACACATGTTAACACATAAATATACACATAAATATATATGTATATAATCATATACATATATATTTAAAATTGCTGACCATCGCTGCTCGACTTACCGCCTTCACTGTGCTAGTTCTCATGCCATGTCTTACGGCATGAAAACGAGGCACCAATTGGAGCCTATGGAAGCTCTAATGAGTGCAATGCTTCCGTTCAATGCATATGCGTGCCCTGGTATTACTCAGTTGAGCGCAAATATTGCTTTAGTGTAAGCGATATTTTGCGCTCAACTTGTAATCTGGCCCTTATTGTGAGTGAATGAAAGACAAAAAACCTTGGTATGTGCTCCAAATCTCGCTCCACTGCACAGGGAGTGATCTTCACGCTGCTTAGTTGTCACACCCTCAGAGCTCCCTATAGAAACAAAAAACTGCTGAGCATGTGCCCAGGAACAAAAGAGGCCCCACCTCGGCTTTCAATGCAGCAAACAAAAGAATATGAGGTTTCTTGCACCCCTTGCTACAGCACAAATATTCTTGAATGCTGTGTGATAGCTATAACTTAAGCTTTTAATATAATTCAAAATTGTTAAAAACAAAGACACCATAAGAATCAAATGTGTTTCGTAGATCTTACTTTCTCAATAACCCATTTGCTTATATGTCTAACACACCCTATTTAAAGGGGTAAACCTCACTCATTCAATGTGTAGATAGAAAACATATGTACCTATACACTGTGCCAAAATATTATCTTATACAATGTTACAATAAGCTTGTACAAAACCAAAAAACTTTATATGTTTGAATCAAGTAATTTAAGAATGTTGTATATTTGTGTAGAGTTTTTTTAATAATCAAATCATTCCACTTTTTTTCTAATCCACATACAACTTTACCTCCCAATCTGAATTTAAACCATATTGTACTTTGGTGCCTAATTGGAAAATCCACTAGCCCTCTTTCTGGCACAGAGTTTTATCCTATCTCCTCCCCTAAAATGTATTGTTACACGTTGTATACCCTGAAATTCCAAAAACTATCTACATCATGATTATTACAAAAACGAAGAGCAACTGGATTATCAGAATCTGGGTCCTCTATTTCTCTTTAAAGTTATAAAAAACTCTTTTGTTGTTTGTCCTACATACTAAATATTACATCCTTTACATGTAAGTAGATATATCACATAACTGGTATTGCAGTTTATGTAATTCCTGACTTCTCATATCAATTTATATTCTCTACTCTAGGTAGTTATTCCTTATTATGCATATCATATGAGGTGAAAGACTCTAAAAAGAACTCTATAGTCTTTATCATGAGGGATTGATGTATATAGAAAAACTACATCAATGGTAATACAATAATAATCTTCCTGACACCTTATTATTTTAATCTGGGTAATTAGATCAGTGGTCTCCTGTTTAGTTCCATCACTATGGGTTGTAAATAAGTGTCTACCATTTCACACAAGGGTTCATTCAAAAATCCATTTCCCGCTACTATAGGGCGTCCTGGATAGGAGGTTAAACTCTTATGTACCTTGGGTAAAAAGTGAAAAATTGACATTATTGGATGATCAACCAATAAATATTTAGCATTCTATTTAGTTAATATGCCACACAGTAATCCCCAATCTACTAAATCATGAAGAATTCCCCTGTATTGAAATGTGGGATTATTCTGCAGCCTTTCATAAATATTTATTGTTATTGAAACATTTGTCTGTTATACTCTTCGTGTATTTTTTAATTCTTAAGTTACTTGATCTTTGTAAATAAAGATTTAGGGCAAAATGTATAAAGCTGCGAGACGCAGTTTTATGTAGCTTCATTGCAGGCTCGTAAGCGAGCCTGCTGCCGATTGTTAAGAATCAGCGGTCATCATACCACTGCTTCCTAACCTACATGCAAGCTCTGAGTTTGCAGACTAAAATCACCCCGGACAAGTCCGACCAGGGTGATTGACAGGCTCTGCTGGCGCGAGTTTGACCACGCTCCTGCAGGGGGCGGCATTGCACCAGCAGCTGCCGGTGCAAGGATAAATGTGGGCAGCGTATTGCCCAGTGCTTCTCAAATGTCGGCCATAAACTATGCATAGTCTATTTAGTAAAAAGTAATTAAACAATATGGCTTTAATTAGCCCAACAAATTTGACAGTAATATAGACTACTGGTCATCATGGCTGATTTGCTCCATATGTAATAGCCAATGATATTTTAAGCCCCTAAATTCCTCTTTGTTTTTAACATCAGTTGGAGCGAGACCATATAATGATCTAAAAAAAATATATATTTTTATCCAGAAAAAAACAGCAACTAGCTAAGGTCTCTATTAAAGAAAATGCTGCATATTTTCAAGAAGGTTCTCTTTAATCTACATCATATTTTACTGCATATTAACAAATAATTGCAGGCAAAATATGCTGCCACTTATTGTGCAAATTATTAATATTATTCTTTATTTATAAAGCACCAACAGATTTTGCAGCGCTGGCCATGGGTACAAAGATAAAAGTACAATGGTGATATATTATAATATAAGACACAGGACAAACGTTAACAAACAAATACAGATGGGATTGAGGGCAGAAAGTTTTCAAGCTCTTGAAAAAACTAGCAGAAAAATTGGTGTTTTTATTTCCAGGATATTTTATTTCCTGGAGCATTTTCCTATTTCTTTTTTTTTTTTTTCCTGTAACTTAACTTAAAGGGAAAATAAACACAAACTGCTTGAATATAAACCTTCATATAAAATAATAATTTTGCATTGAAAACTGCGGCTTTATTATATCAAATGAGTATATTATTCTATGTTTATTCTTTTTTTAGCTCCACATCTCACCTCAATACCAGCACTGCTTACGGTAGCGGTTAGCTGGCTAAACTTGCTTGTGCACGATTTCCCCATAGGAATCAATAGGGCAGAGCTGGCTGAAAAAAAACCTAACACCTGCAAAAAAGCAGCGTAAAGCTCCTAACGCAGCCCCATTGATTCCTATGGGGAAATAATTTAATGTCTTCACCTAACACCCTAACTTGAACCCCGAGTCTAAACACCCCTAATCTTACACTTATTAACCCCTAATCCGTCGCCCCGACATCACTGACACCTGCATAATATTATTAACCCCTAATCTGCCGCTCCGGACACCGCCGCCACCTACATTATACTTACTAACCCCTAATCTGCTGCCCCCAACATCGCTGACACCTACATTTTATTTATTAACCCCTAATCTGCCGCCCCCAATGTCGCCACCACTATAATAAAGTTATTAATCCCTAAACCTAAGTCTAACCCTAACCCTAACCCCCCTAACTTAAATATAATTTAAATATATCTAAATAAATATTACTATCATTAACTAATTCCTATTTAAAACTAAATACTTACCTATAAAATAAACCCTAAGATAGCTACAATATAACTAATAGTTACAATGTAGCTATCTTAGGGATTATTTTTATTTTACAGGTAATTTTGTATTTATTTTAACTAGGTACAATAGTTATTAAATAGTTATTAACTATTTAATATTTACCTAGTTAAAATAAAGACAAATTTACCTGTAAAATAAATCCTAACCTAAGTTACAATTACACCTAACACTACACTATAATTAAATTAATTACCTAAACTAAATACAATTAAATACAATTTAAATACATTATCTAAAGTACGAAAAAAATGAAACACTAAATTACAGAAAATAATAAAATAATTACAAGTTTTTTAAACTAATTACACCTACTCTAATCCACCTAATAAAATAAAAAAGCCCCCCAAAATAATAAAAAGCCCTACCCTATACTAAATTACAAATAGCCCTTAAAAGGGCCTTTTGCGGGGCATTGCCCCAAAGTAATCAGCTCTTTTACCTGAAAAAAAAGTACAATACCCCCCAACATTAAAACCCACCACCCACACACCCAATCCTACTCTAAAACCCCCCAATACCCCCTTAATAAAACCTAACACTAACCCCTTGAAGATCACCCTACCTTGAGAAGTCTTCACCCAACCTGGCCGAAGTCCTCAACGAAGCTGGGCGAAGTGGTTTTCCAGATGGGCAGAAGTCTTCATCCAGGCGGCATCTTCTATCTTCATCCATCCGGCGCGGAGCGGGTCCATCTTCAAGACATCCGACGCGGAGCATCCTCTTCAAACAAAGTCCAACTGAAGAATGAAGGTTCCTTTAAATGACGTCATCCAAGATGGCGTCCCTTGAATTCCGATTGGCTGATAGAATTATATCAGCCAATCAGAATTAAGGTAGAAAAAATCCTATTGGCTGATGCAATCAGCCAATAGGATTGAAGTTCAATCCTATTGGTTGATCCAATCAGCCAATAGGATTGAGCTGACATTCTATTGGCTGATTGGATCAGCCAATAGAATGCAAGCTCAATCCTATAGGCTGATTGCATCAGCCAATAGGATTGTTTCTACCTTAATTCCGATTGGCTGATATAATTCTATAAGCCCATCGGAATTCAAGGGACGCCATCTTGGATGATGTCATTTGAAGGAACCTTCATTCTTCAGTTGGACTTCATTTGAAGAGGATGCTCTGCGTTGGATGTCTTGAAGATGGACCCGCTCCGTGCCGGATGGATGAAGATAGAAGATGTCGTCTGGATGAAGACTTCTGCCCGTCTGGAGGACATCTTCTTCCCGTCTTCGATGTAGTCTTCTGCCCGTCTGGAGGAGCACTTCGCCCGGCTTAGTTGAGGACTTCGGCCCGGTTGGGTGAAGACTTCTCAAGGTAGGGTGATCTTCAAGGGCTTAGTGTTAGGTTTTATTAAGGGGGTATTGGGTGGGCTTTAGAGTAGGGTTGGGTGTGTGGGTGGTGGCTTCTAATGTTGGGGGGTATTGTACTTTTTTTTACAGGTAAAAGAGCTGATTACTTTGGGGCAATGCCACGCAAAAGGCCCTTTTAAGGGCTGTTTGTAATTTAGTATAGGGTAGGGCTTTTTATTATTTTGGGGGGCTTTTTTATTTTATTAGGGGGATTAGATTAGGTGTAATTAGATTAAAAACTTGTAATTATTTTATTATTTTCTGTAATTTAGTGTTTGGTTTTTTTCGTACTTTAGATAATTTATTTAAATTGTATTTAATTGTATTTAGTTTAGGTAATTAATTTAATTATAGTGTAGTGTTAGGTGTAATTGTAACTTAGGTTATGATTTATTTTACAGGTAAATTTGTCTTTATTTTAACTAGGTAGCTATTAAATAGTTAATAACTATTTAATAACTATTGTACCTAGTTAAAATAAATACAAAGTTGCCTGTAAAATAAAAAATAAACCCTAAACTAGCAACAATGTAACTATTAGTTATTTAGTTTTAAATTAGAATAATTTACTGAATTGTAGTAATTTTATTTAGATATATTTAAATTATATTTAAGTTTGGGCGGGTAGGGTTAGAGTTGGAATTAGATTTAGGGGTTAATACATTTACTATAGTTGCAGCGACGTTGGGGGCGGCAAATTAGGGGTTAATAAATGTAGGTAGGTGTCGGCGATGTTAGGGATGGCAGATTAGGGGTTAATAAAGTTGAACTAGTGTTTGCGATGCGGAAGCGCGGCAGTTTAGGGGTTAATATATTTATTATAGTGGCGGCGATGTCCGCTTCAGCAGATTAGGGGTTATAAATATTTTTTAGTGTTTGCGATGTGGGGGGGGGGGGGGCTCAGTTTTGGGGTTAATAGGTAGTTTATGGGTGTTAGTGTATGTTTTAGCACTTTCGTTAAAGGGGCAGTTTACTCAAAAATTTTCTCCCCTTTAATTTGTTCCCAATTACCCACTTTACCTACTGGAGTGTATTAAATTGTTTACAATTAGCTCCTTTACCCTTATATTGGCATTTGAAATAGTGATTTAGCATGTGGTATCCCCACCTATTCTGAAAGTTTGTGGCCGCAGGTCCAAACTATAGATAAGCTGTGTAAACACAGCCAGCAGAAGAAATTTACAATCCCAGTAGGATATATCAGAGATAAGGTAATACAATGTTGATTTTCCATTGTTCTCTCCAAGTACTGGTGATTGTTTTATGGACAGATATAAGATAAAGAAGCAGGTATATGTACACAATGTGATAAAGTCATGAGATCTGATTATACCTACAAGCTCAACCCATTTTATTAGGTTGTGGCTTCAAAAAACAAAATCAGAGCTTTAATATACACAAATAAACCTTAAAAAGCTAATATGTTTACTCTGCAGTTGGAAAAAAAAGCAATTGTAAACACATTAAAGGAAAAACTATTTTACAGTATACTGTCCCTTTAAGAGTTTTATACTACGCCCATAAAACTCTTAACTACTGACTTTTAAATGCGGTATCAGTCTTGACAGGAGAGGCTGCACCGCTCACTGTCTGGAAGACTCGTAATACCGGCGTTATGCAAGTCCCATTGAAAATATAGGATACGCAATTGACGTAAGTGGATTTGCGGTATTTTCGAGTCTGACAAAAAAAAGGGAGCGGTACACCTGTACCTGCAAGACTCGTAATACCAGCGTTAGGAAAAAAGCAGCGTTGGGACCTCTCAATGCTGCTTTTTAAGGCTAACGCACAACTCGTAATCTAGCCATCTGTTTGCACATGTCCAGACTGTGGTATCCTGCACTCTTGTAATCCCTTATGATGGTTTAGCACTGATTCAACTTGGCTACTATTGCAACTAATGATTTGCCTTTCATGATTGTTGATGCAAAACTGACAATGCACCTTTTAAAAGTATGTGACACCATAGAAGCTTTAAGTGATGGTAAAGTTAGCTCAAACTCTATGAACTGTAGCATTCTGTGTGTCAAATAAGTGTAAGTTTAAGTCATCAGTTTATATATATTATATTATTTATGAAGTTACCATTTAAAGCAAATTTTTCTCTCCCACTATCACATTTTCTTTTGAGCCAATTGAAATTCTGGCCGTTAGGTGGCCATCACTCCACGTCATCCGCCCTTTTATCCTTCTGCGCATGCGCTAGATACTTTTTCTACACACCGAGAAGTGCGTGCGCTCCCGTTTCGCGCATGCATAGTAATTCCACCTAAGAATCCATAATTAAGTAATCTGCTCATTACGGACTGTCGGAGAATAGAGTATGCATATTGTACTCAGATTCTGTGAACGCGCTTTAGAGAGGTGTGGAGAGCGGGTGGGACCGCAGAGGAAGTCACTCGTAGAAGAAGACGGAAGTAGAGCTTGGGAGAAGTTTGGAGCCGAAGGGTCAGGAATTAAATAATAGTTTAATAAATGCTAGCTTGTCTTGATATCACCATAACTTTACCTTCACTTTAAGGAAGGAGGGAAAAGGAAACAAAACCTTGCATAAATTGCCTTAAAGTATTAACCTGAGCCTCCCTGGGAGAAAGTGATTGCAAGTAATTTACAACAAAAGGCAGCAAAAAACATGAATGTATATTGCAATAATATTTAACTTGCAATAATGAAACATTTTATACAATGTTGACATGTCAAGTTTAATGATCCTTTAAGGGTACTTTTGTATATCTAAAGACAAAAAAAGATTAATGTCTTAATTACGAGTGTATCGGTACTTACCGCTCCCACTCTGACTTCAACCGAATTCTGCTCTTTGCATGCATTAGGTAGCATGTGTATTATAAGTTGAAAGTAAATATTTTTTGCTCATGAGCTAACCTGACACGCACAAAGAGCAGAAGTTAGAATATCATGACCGTGTTAAGGTACTTTCCCATAGACTTCAATGGAGATAGAAAAGTAAAACAACCTAACACCCATTCTTGCACGCTAACCCGAATTGCCATAAGCCCCCTACACTAATAAACCCTAACTTGCCACATAGCCTTCTACAAAGTCCCCACTACAATATTAACCACTAACCTGCCGCATAGCCCACCACAAACTACTCCACTACTCCATTAACCCCTAAACCACCACATTCCCACATGGTAAAAGACCCCACTACTCTATCACCCCCTAAACCACCCCACCCCCACATTGCAAAATACTTCACTACTCTATTAACCCTTAAAATGCCACACACCCACATTGCAAAATACACCACTACTCTTTTAACCCCTAAACCACCATACCCTCGAATCACAAATAACCCCACTACTCTATTAACCCCTAAACTGTCACAACCCCATCAAAAAATACCCACTAACATCTAAATCCCATAACCCTCCTAACTTAACATCCCTTAAGTTATCCCCCCAAAATAATAACCTACCCTGTAAAAAAACACAAATATCAGAGTACTTAACCTTACCTTAAAAATAAAAAACCTAACCTTACCTGAAAAATAATGCATTCTAACATTACAGATTTTTTTTTACAAAAAATATAAAAACAGTTATGTATATTCTAAAACCCCACTTTAAAAAAAAAAAAAAAGATAAAACACCACAAAACAAAACATCTGTAATAGCACTGAGCTACAGCTATGGCCTTTTGTAGGGCATTGCTCTCTAAAGTGTAGATAAAACAAATGCACTCCATTAAATGAAAAATACGATAAATAAAATGGTCACTTAATTTCAAAAATAAAACGATCATTTTAATTTATCGTATTTATTATATTGCACGGAGTGTATTTGTTTTATCTGCATTATTTTGTATATTTTTGTTTATATAACTGCTAAGTGCACCCTTTTTTACCGTTGCAATCTTTTATCTTAAGTAGTTGAGATAATACTTTATTAAGGGTAGCTGTGCTATATTTTGTTACAGGGTTTCTGTGATTGTTTGTTATTGCCCTAAAGTGATTTAGTTATTTTTCAATTTTAAAAAACCCCACACCAATCTAAAAGTAAAAAAAAAAAAGCAACTCTAAAAATTGCCCTGAAAAGAGCATTTGGCTGAGTATTGCCCTTAGCTATTTTGCTGCCAAAAACAATAAATAAAAAATCCTAACACTGAACCCCAAAGATCACTCGCGCTCCATCTTCATCCCATCAGTGGTCTATCTTCATCACTGTGGTGGTCTTTCTTCATCCTGGAGGTGGTCTTCTTATCTTCATCCCAGTGACGGTCTTCTTATCTTCATCCATCTTCTTATCTTCCATCCCTGACATCTTCTTCATGCAGTCAACAGCCACACACAGAATTTTAAATGTTAAGTACCCCATTTATATCGGAAATCTCTTGCATTACTATTGGCTGATTTTCAATTTCAAATAAAAATACGCCAATAGTATGAAAGATTTTTCTATTGGATAATTTGAGTTTGTGAGGATGTACCTCCCATTCAAAATTGAGTGTGTGGCTGGTGAACGCATGAAGAGAATGTCAGGGATGGAAGATAAGAAGATGGATCACCGGCTCGAAGATAAGAAAAAAAACACCCCCAGGATGAAAATGGACCACAGCCGGCATGAAGATGGAGCTCCATTGGGCTGAAGATAAAGTGCCGTATACCCGGATTCATCTTTTGTATTATCTTTGGAGTTTAATGTTAGGATTTTTTTTATGCTTTTTTATTTTTAAGAAAATGTTTTCCTTGTATTATTTTTTTGTTTGGGCAGCAAAAGAGCTAAATGCCCTTCTAAGGGTAATGGACAGCCAAATGTCCTTTTCAGGGTAATATTTAGAGTAGTTTATTTTAGATAGCCTTTTTTGCGGGTTTGGCAATTACTTGCAGATTGGTGTTGTTTTTAGTTTTTTTTATTGAAAAAGAACTAAATCATTTTAGGGCAATGCCCTTTTAAGGGCTATTACTGTAGTTTAGTTAGTTAGTATATGTTTTTTATTTTGGGGTGGGGTTTTAGAATAGGCATAACTTTTTTTTTATTTTCACGTAAGGTTACTTTTTTATTTTTGAAAGTAAGGTTATTTTTTTATTTTTTATTTAAGGTTAGGTTTTTTTATTTTTAAGGTAAGGTTAGGTTTTTTATTTTTAAAGGTACTGTTTTTTGTTTGTTTACAGGTAAGGTTAGTTTTTTGGGGGTAAGTTAGGGGATGTTAGGTTAGGGGAGTTAAGGCGTTTAGATGTTAGTGGGTATATTGCGATGTGGAGGTGTGTTTAGTAATTCATAGAGTAGTGGGGTATTTTGCAATGTGGGAGTCTGGCAGTTTAGAGGTTAATAGAGTAGATAATTATTTTGCCAAGTGGGTGTGGGGCAGTTTAGGGTTAATAAAGTAGAGGTATATTTTGTGATGTGGGGGTGTGGCGGTTTAGGAGTTAATAGAGTAGTGGGGTAGTTTGTGATGTGGGTGTGTGGCAGTTTAGGGATTAATAGATTAGTTTAGTGCTACTGTTTCCTTTGACCAAACTCTTTAAAGTTTGAGAGTTAAATGCGATTATATTTGAACGGTTGCATTTACTTTCAACTTATATGGGGAGCATAAATTACTGTGAGTTTGTGCAAAGTAATTTGCAGTAATTTAAAAAGCACAACACTTGTAATATTTATTCAAGCGTATCCTTGTTTCATCATGAATTTAAGTTTGGGACCAAACAAGGACACTTATTTTGGAAAATCAAAAGCTCCCTGAAATAAAAAAATTAAAAAAAGAACAAATACTGACAAAATTCATCAGTATTCATTTGTTTCCTTTAAATAGTTAAATACTTACATTTAGTGCACTAAAGAGCTGTACTAACTAGGTCCTCTTCTTCACAGATCCCTGGCCGTGCTAGTCGGAGGCTTAGTCCAGAGACTCCCTGCTTTATTGCAGGTCCTGGGAACTGGTACACTAAGCCTCCTACTAGTGTGACCAAGGCTGTAAAGAAAAGGACTGGGTTAACATGGCTCTCCAGCACACTAAAGGTTAAGTATAAAGCTACAGCTGAACTTTTTCACCTGTAACTTTGGAACATTTAAATTTGTTTAACAGAAATAAATACTGAATAGTGTAGACAACGAATATTCAGGGAAACTAATTTCCCAGAATATTAATGCTGAAAAATTCGGCCAAACCAAATTTTTCACGGCTGCACATGACTACTATAAAGCATATTCAAGTACTTTGTTTCTACACTGCTATCTGGCACTTTTTCCTCCATTGGTTACAGTGTTTGTATTCTCGCTTGCCTTTTGAATACCATTCTAAGCCAACATGGCTGCCAGAAGGTTTGAAATATTGCAGATGTGCATATTTTGCTTCAACAGCCTAATAGCTTCATATATCAGCTGAACCGCTTGATTTTTAATATCATCTTCTGATTTTGAGGAAAGTTTTGACACAAATTGTCAGGGTCATTTGATTTTGAATAGACATCTAAGTGAATACACTAGAATAGTCTCAGATCATTTTCAACCTCAATCACTGGAAATTGTAGAAATGTATTGCTTTTAAAATAGGAGACAAGGAATGCATGATACAGAAGCTAGATATGTGATGGTTTAAAAAAAATAACATTTCTAGCATGTGTGGTTTTAGTGAATATTTAACAATGTCTCTTAAACATCTTGATGGTTGTTATAAGGATACTTAAAGGGCCATTAAACCCAAAATCTTTCTTTCATGATTCAGATAGAACATACAAAATTAAACAACATTACAATTTACTTCTATTATTTATTTTGCTTCATTTTTTAGATATCCTTATTTGAAGAAAAAGCAATGCACATGGGTGAGCCAATCACATGAGGCTTCTATGTGCAGCAACCAATCAGCAGCTACTGAGCATATCTAGATATGCTTTTCAGCAAAGAATATCAAGAGAATAAAACAAATTAGATAATAGAAGTAAATTAGAAAGATGTTTAAAAATGCATTATCTTTCTAAATCATGAAAGAAAAAATGTGGGTAACATGGCCCTGTAAATAGTAAAAAAAGACTACTGATAGAAGATCTTACTATTACAGCTACAGCAAAGTCAAAATCAAACTTTCAGGATTTAAATAGAGCATTCAGTTTTAAACAAATTTCCAATTTACTTCTATTATCAAAATTGCTTTGATATGTTGGTATCCTTTGTTGAAGAATAAATCTAGGTAGGTTTTTAAAAGCTCAGGAGTGTGCACTTGTCTTTAGTACTCTATGACAGCAGTATTTTGCAACTCTGTTGATAGAAGTGATATGCATAGTTGCAAACACTGCTGCCACTACTAAAGACAAGTGCACACTCCTGAGCTTTTAAGAGCCTACCTAGATTTACTCTTCAACAAAAGGTACCAAGAGAACAATCAATTTGGATAATAGGCATTAATTGGAAAGTTTAAAATTGCATGCTCTATTTAAATAATGAAAGTTTAATTTTGACTTTTATGTTCCTTTAAGTGAACACAAAAAAAAGTCAGTTATGGAGCAAGCTAGCACAGATGCAAATTTATAGCAAAAATGTACAACTTCAAATGAAACATTGCAGGAAGATATGTTATACTAAAGTTAAAGTAATTTTAATAATGTGTTAGTACATTAAAGGAATAGAAAGGTAAAAATTGGTGCATGGGTGCATTTTAATTTTAAATGGAAGTATTTTTGCAGGAAACATGCTTCTAGTAAAAATGATTACATTGGTTCACCCTTACGCACACATAGAGGCCTATTTATGAAAGGTCTTGCGGACCTGATCCGACAGTACGGATCATGTCTGACAGACCTCGCTGAATGCGGAGAGCAATACGCTCTCCGTATTCAGCATTGCACCAGCAGCTCTTGTGAGTTGCTGGTGCAACGCCGCCCCCTGCAGACTCGCGGCCAATCGCCAGCAGGGGGGTGTCAATCAACCCGATTGTACTCCATCGGGTTGAATTCCGGCGATTCCTGTCTGCCTCATCAGAGCAGGCGGACAGGGTTATGGAGCAGCGGTCTTTAGACCGCTGCTTCATAACTGGCGTTTTTTGGCGAGCCTGCAGGCTTGCCAGAAACACGGGGCCTCAAACTCCATTCGGAGTAAGGGCACATGCACCATTGAACTAAGAGAGCTGATGGTTGTGTGTGTTATGATATGAGCATTAGCTATAATCACTAAATAAAACAAATATAAACCCAACAAATGGTAATAAAAACATGACAGTAAGTGAAAAATGTATTTTACCAGATAGTGAAACATTTCAATCATTTAAATCAGAAGTATAGAAGGTGAGGGATTCAATTGTTATCCAAAGTTATAATCCACATTTCATGAATCTTTGTAGATGAGAATAATAAAGGATATAGTGTAATATGTTCAATTCTTAATGGATGTTGGAAACAATATAGTATTACTCACAGCAAATGACATGCTCAATTCATCAAGCATTCTGTATGGTTAAAGGCTCAGGCACCACCACTCACAGGAACCTAAACTTGCTTCCAAAGTCTCATGATCATTAACAAGAAATGTATTACATCAGATTAACTCACTACAGCAACACCAAAATAAACATAACTACTACAATACCTATCTACATTTGAGTCACTCAGGGCACTTGTATGGATAGATCATTACATGAACACATAGCACCTCAGTGTTGCAGCGTACCCGTGCTGGAGCGTGGTGTTTAGTACACAGTCTCTGGCAGTAGCCCTGCTCTCTTTAGTAATGTTGTGGTAGATACAACGAACCCGACATCTGTTTCGCCTAGAGGTTTTATTTTTAAAGGGACACTAAACTCAATTTTTTTCTTTCATAATTCAGATAGAGCATGCAATTTTAAGCAACTTTTTAATTTACTCCTATTATCAATTTTTCTTTGTTCTCTTGCTATCTTTATTTAAAAGCAGGAATGTAATGCATAGGAGCTGGCCCATTTTTGGTTGAGAACTTGGGTTATGCTTGCTTATTGGTGGGTAAATGTCATCCTCCAATAAGCAAGCGCTATCCATGGTGCTGAACCGAAAAATGGGTTGGCTGCTAAGATTTATATTCCTGCTTTTAAAATAAGATAGCAAGAGAATGAAGAAAAATTGATAATAGGAGTAAATTAGAAAGTTGCTTTAAATTTAATGCTCTATCTGAATCATCAACGAAAAAAATTGGGTTCAGTGTCCCATTAAGACTCATAAGAACATCTGCGTTGAGGGCCTGTTTGATACTATTCAAGTTCATAGAGCCAGAGGTGTTGTGTCATACAAGCCACTGCCACCTCTCTGAGAAATGATGGTGTTTGTGGTATACAAGCCCTCACAGGATATGTGCGTATGCCACTGACAAACGGTACTAATATTTACTAGAATCATTTTTTCTAATGGAAGTATATTGCAAAAATGCTATAATTTAAAATTTTTAATTAACTCATGAACTTTATAGTTTTGGCCTTTCTATCCCTTTAATGAACTATCAGTTTATTAAATTTATTTAACATCCCTATAACATATATCTTCATGCAATGTATATGAAACTGTACCTTTTGCAGTACACTTGCATCTTTATTGGCTTGCTCCACAATTGACACTTTTTCTTTGAGATCCTTTTCTGGAAATAGTATTTTTTAATGTTTCAGTATTAAACCTTATTTCAAACATCAATATGTCTCTAAAAGCCATTCTTAAATATTTTCCAATGTGCAATACAAGTTAAACTACAGTTAGAAGGAAAAAAGGTCATTGATGGATTTGGATACAGGAGCTGATGTTTCAGTTATAACAATAAAGATTGGAAAATAATGAATTTGACTATACCTCTCCAGAAAACAGGAATATGCTTATATATATATCTAAAGTTTATTGAGAGTGTAATAATACATACGGGCAGTGGATCTGACATATTCTGAGAAACACGTGACCCAAATGGTCATCAGTCTCATTTGTTATCTTGATCGGGTCACTACCTTTTCCACTAATACCAGCAGTTATCTGCAGCTCCTGAGCCATAATTTAGCTATGTGCGGAGCATGGCCCATGAATACATATAAAGAATGTGAATTATCTCAGATTTTTTTTAACATGTGACTTTTTAAGGACTGCCTAATGCTAAAAACAAAGTGACAATATTAATAGAAGCACCCTTCATCCAAACTTTTTGGGACAAGAAAAGGTTGGAATTTTGGAATAGTTTGGAATATTTGTATCTTTAAAATGGGACAATTCGGAGAGGGGATGTAATACAGTGTAAACAACAATAGAGTATGTCAATTAGGCAATAATTACACATCATTATACAGCTTACAGATGTAACTAAAGGTAGTTTTATATAATGTTTAATTCTTTTGTATATATAGCACCATCAGAAACTGATAGAGAAACAGAGGAAGAAAGAGGTTTTAAACAACTGTCATCACCTTTTCTTCATCCTCTTGGTATCATTTATTGAAGGAGCAGCAATACATCAATAAGAGCTAGCTGAATACACTGAGTTAGCCAATGATAAGAGACACACATATATATGTATGTGTGTGCGTGTGTGTGTTCAGCCACCAATCAGTAGCTAGCTCCTAGAAAAGCACTGCTGTTCCTGAGCCTACCTATGTATGCTTTTCAACAAAGGAGAAAAAAAAAGTTGTTTAAAACTTCTTTCTCTATCTAAATTATGAAAGCTTAATTTTTACATTAGTGTCTCTTTAACACTGGTGCCTTTTACTTGGCAGGTGTGGGCCCCACAAGTATTGTACAAAAAGATGTTATATTATTATCAATAGTAGAAGGGTTTGCATTCAACTGTCATTTTAGTCAACTGTGTATTTGTTTCTCACTATTTTATTTACGTCTCTCCCTAGAGAACCCCCCACAACACAAACCCCTTAAAGGGACAGTACACTGTAAAATTATTTTTCCATTAAAGAATTTTAAATGACTTGTTATACCAACTGCAGAGTATAAAATATTTGAGAAATTGCATTTTCGGGTTTATTTGTGTATATGAAGTATCTGGTTGAGCTTCAGGTAATATCAGATCTCATTATGTTATCACTTTTATGTACACAGACTTGCTTCCTTATCTTATATTTGTCTGGAACACCAAAGCTCAATACATAGAGAGAACAATGGAAAATTATCATTTTATTACTTAACTATCCTGCATCCCACTGGGAGTCCAATCTCTTCTGCTGACTGTGTTTACTTAGGATTGACAATAGCGTATACGCCAGTATCAAAACTTTCAGTATAGGTTGGGAAACCACAAGCTAAATCAGCTATTTCAAATGCTGAAATATGAGTAAAGGAGCTACTTGCAACCAATTTAATACACTCTAGCAGGTAAAAAGGAACATTGGGAATAATTTAAAGGGGAGAAAGTTTTTGGGTGAACTGTCCCTTTAAACACCTATTGAACACCTAATATGGGCTAGAAATCAGATTTTCAGGACTATTTGTGCGGTATTTACATTCTGCTCGTATTACTCGTTGAAGTTGAAAATAACTGTGAACATGTGCGCGCAATTGCGATTTATGCTAGAATGATTACTGCAACTTCACAGCTTTTGTTAACTGTTACACTTGAATAAAAAGTGTCACAAAACACATCAAAAATACATTTTAATGTATAGTTACACTCATAATAACACTATCTAATACAATTATAAAAAAAAATTGCAATAAAAAGTTCTGATGGCTAATAGATTTGAGTTCTCAGGTGTTAGAAAAAAAAGGAAGTCAAAGGGCTTTAACATAAAGATAAATACAAACACGTGCCTGAATTTGTATATCTATGTATGTATGTATATATATATATATATATATATATGTGTGTGTGTGTGAACATCTGTATTTATGTATTTATATGTGTATATATGTATTTACAGACATATATACACATATAAACACATAAATACATATGTATACATTTATAGACTTTATTGCCGGATTACAAGTGTATCGCTAAATGGATCATCAAATTTGCCCATTTGCGGGAGCGCAATAATTAATAGATATGTGCATGGCGGAAAAATTCGGTTCGGTTCGTATCGATTCGGAATTTTTCGAATTTCGGTTCAGATTGATTCGAATTCGGAAAATTTTGAATCGATTCGGTTTGGATTCGTTTCGGATTCATTCGGATTCGATTCGATTCGGTTCGGAAATTCGGAATTTCAGTAAGTGTTAGGTGGGATTAGATTAGTATTATGTACTGTACAGGGAGTGCAGAATTATTAGGCAAGTTGTATTTTTGAGGATTAATTTTATTATTGAACAACAATCATGTTCTCAATGAACCCAAAAAACTCATTAATATCAAAGCTGAATAGTTTTGGAAGTAGTTTTTAGTTTGTTTTTAGTTATAGCTATTTTAGGGGGATATCTATGTGTGCAGGTGACTATTACTGTGCATAATTATTAGGCAACTTAACAAAAAACAAATATATACCCATTTCAATTATTTATTTTTACCAGTGAAACCAATATAACATCTCAACATTCACAAATATACATTTCTGACATTCAAAAACAAAACAAAAACAAATCAGTGACCAATATAGCCACCTTTCTTTGCAAGGACACTCAAAAGCCTGCCATCCATGGATTCTGTCAGTGTTTTGATCTGTTCACCATCAACATTGCGTGCAGCAGCAACCACAGCCTCCCAGACACTGTTCAGAGAGGTGTACTGTTTTCCCTCCTTGTAAATCTCACATTTGATGATGGACCACAGGTTCTCAATGGGGTTCAGATCAGGTGAACAAGGAGGCCATGTCATTAGATTTTCTTTTTTTA
The DNA here is from genome assembly GCF_027579735.1 of Bombina bombina. Classification (NCBI taxonomy): domain Eukaryota; kingdom Metazoa; phylum Chordata; class Amphibia; order Anura; family Bombinatoridae; genus Bombina; species Bombina bombina. Next base: position 928,780,029 of record NC_069501.1, on the reverse strand, counting down.
TACCCTTTCTTGCCAGCCACGCTGTGGAGTACTTGGACGCGTGTGATGGAGCATTGTCCTGCATGAAAAGCATGTTTTTCTTGAAGGATGCAGACTTCTTCCTGTACCACTGCTTGAAGAAGGTGTCTTCCAGAAACTGGCAGTAGGACTGGGAGTTGAGCTTGACTCCATCCTCAACCCGAAAAGGCCCCACAAGCTCATCTTTGATGATACCAGCCCAAACCAGTACTCCACCTCCACCTTGCTGGCGTCTGAGTCGGACTGGAGCTCTCTGCCCTTTACCAATCCAGCCACGGCTCATCCATTTGGCCCATCAAGACTCACTCTCATTTCATCAGTCCATAAAACCTTAGAAAAATCAGTCTTGAGATATTTCTTGGCCCAGTCTTGACGTTTCAGCTTGTGTGTCTTGTTTAGTGGTGGTCGTCTTTTAGCCTTTCTTACCTTGGCCATGTCTCTGAGTATTGCACACCTTGTGCTTTTGGGCACTCCAGTGATGTTGCAGCTCTGAAATATGGCCAAACTGGTGGCAAGTGGCATCTTGGCAGCTGCACGCTTGACTTTTCTCAGTTCATGGGCAGTTATTTTGCGCCTTGGTTTTTCCACACGCTTCTTGCGACCCTGTTGACTATTTTGAATGAAACGCTTGATTGTTCGATGATCACGCTTCAGAAGCTTTGCAATTTTAAGAGTGCTGCATCCCTCTGCAAGATATCTCACTATTTTTGACTTTTCTGAGCCTGTCAAGTCCTTCTTTTGACCCATTTTGCCAAAGGAAAGGAAGTTGCCTAATAATTATGCACACCTGATATAGGGTGTTGATGTAATTAGACCACACCCCTTCTCATTACAGAGATGCACATCACCTAATATGCTTAATTGGTAGTAGGCTTTCGAGCCTATACAGCTTGGAGTAAGACAACATGCATAAAGAGGATGATGTGGTCAAAATACTAATTTGCCTAATAATTCTGCACTCCCTGTATATTAGGTGTAACCCATAGCAGAGTGATATAACCTAATATACTGTACAATACTAGTGTAATCCATGGCCATCCAAATTTACCGAATAAATCCGAACTAATTTGGATTTATTCTGTAAATTCGGCAGTATTTTAATTCGGAAATTCGGTTCGATCCGAATCTCTGAATTTGCCGAATTTTCTGAATTTCTGAATCGATCCGAAACGAATTGCACATATCTAATAATTAACCAGCCATTACAAGTGGCTGTTAATTGCTACCGCGAGCTCACGGTAGCAGTAAGCGCTTAGAAAATTAACCAGAGATCAGATCTCTGGTTAATTTTCTTAAAGTGCCCCAAATGCTCTCAAAATAGAGGGCCTTATAGTTTTTTATTTAAAAAAGTTTCTAATAAAAATAAATCTGCAGAAAAATAAAAATACAAATCTGCAGTAGGCAGTTTTGGGGCTTTAAAGTTGGTGGGATTGGGGTGTTTTTTTGTTTTCGTTTTTCTCACCTTGCCATCACTTTTGTACAGTTATAATAAATTAGCACTAACGTCATGCCTTCCTACTTAATAGTGGGCTTATTACTTTCAGTATATTGTCTATTATATATTAAATCATTTAATAAGAATGGGTGTAATTTATTCTTGCAAAATTCTATAAAATTCAACTGATAGGCAATCTGAACAGGATGCTTTATTTAATTTTGCTGCCTTGATTGCATTTAAGATTTCCTGGGTAGAAATTAGCGAGTTTAATATACCTATCACATCTTGGGGGAGCTTAGGTAACTTTATATTTGCCCAAAAAATACCTTTCTACTTTATATCAGGTTTTTCTGCTGTATATCATTTTTGAAAGAAAGTAAAAAGCACCTTTTTAATATCCTCATTTCTAGTATATCTTTCTTCCCCCTGTTTAATTGCACAGACTGTATGCCTAGATTTATGCTTGGTAATTCTCGCTAGATATTTAGCAGACCTACCCACATGCCCCCCATAGCATTGATATATCTAACCCAAGAAATGTTATTTTGTCTAGAAATATAAGCACTGTAAGCATTCCTAAACGTATTTGATCATTTAATTTCTTTCTGATTAGACTTCTTTTTAAGATAACATAAATGAGCTTTAACATCACCGCATAATACAGCTTTCGCTGCTTCCCAGAATATTTCTGTTTTCCCTAGATAAGATTGGTTAAGATCATAATAATCTTTCCACATTAATTGAACAAATTAGTATAAAAAAATAAGCTACTGTACACATTGTAATATGGAGCGGTCCAAAATTTCCCATTGCTTCTGGTCATGTCCGAAAATAATACAGTTTTGGGCTAGAATAAAGATTTGGCTTAGAAATGGGATAAGAATGCATTATGAGTTGATACCGCAACATGTCTTTTTTCTGGTTAACTATTCAATAGGTCAGCCTAACTACAGGTTAACCAATACAATATTGATCAGGGCCCTCAATTTAGTGAATTTAAGAAAGCTTTACTTATGCAACTTACAGTGGAACAATATAATATTCAAGACTTGAATAGCAGACAATTAAAATGTTTCTTTTATAAATGGTTGGGGATAATTAATACACTCCCAAATAATACTCAAATTAAATTAATCAAACCTTTCATTAATTCAGAGTATGTCTTACAAAATATATACACGGGTTATCTCCCAGAGGCTTGGTTAGCATGAGGAATGTCCAGATGAAATATCAGCTTTAGGGATTGGTAACGGCAGAGAAGAATGGAGGGGAGATGTTAATTTCTTTTTTTTCTTTTTTTTTCCCATTTATTTGTCTAGTTTTATAGTAACCTAGATGATGCCAAATGTTTCTTATTGCTTGTAAATGATTAAACGATGAATATTGTTGCGTATTAGAGTTCAAATTCAATAAGAGAATTTGGTTATTGCCAAGATTGTGTTATCAATAACATATGAGTAATATGTGTCAATATTGCTCTATATTGGATGCAATGTATGAATTATAAGTATGTCTATATTATATATTGGTCATAAGGGTACATTCTGGTAATTACTAAGCTGGTTTATTCTCATTGTCTGACCATGATATTGTATTTATTATTTCTTTGTGAAATTATGAAACCTAAATGATGCTAAATGTTTCTTATTGCTTGTAAATGATTGAACAATGAATATTGTCGCGTATTAGAGTTCAAATTCAATAAGAGAATTTGGTTATTGCCAAGATTGTGTTATCAATAACATATGAGTAACATGTATCAATATTGCTCTTTATTGGATGTAATGTATGAATTATGAATATGTCTATATTATATATTGGTCATAAGGGTACATTTTGATTGTTACTAAGATGGTTTTATTTAATTGTCTGACCACAATACTGTATTTATTATTTCTTTGCGAAATTATGAACAATAAAAATATATAAAAAAAATAAACAGCATTTAAAAGTTTCTTTACATTGCGGTCTATGGAAACTGTGTATTCCCATTAACCGCAATGTAAATATATATGTATATGCTTATATACATATATATTTATGTGTTAATATGTGTTTATAGTTATATACATATATATATTTAAAAATGTTGAAAATGCAACACTCCAAGCAGTTTGTGAAAGTAAAAAGTTCAAAGTCCATCTTTATTAAAAACTATAAAAAGTAGACAGTAGCAAAAAGTATTGCAATTAAGTTAATATAGGTTATCCAAAAGCATGAAATGGAGACCAGGCTCTCATGCAGAAATGTTTTGTGCACCTGTGCACTTGTTCACTGCTCTAAGGAGCTCTGGTCTCCTCCACTTAAGTCTAACACAAGTTAAAGATACACGGCTAGATTTGGAGTTTGGCGGTAAAAGGGCTGTTAACGCTCCGCAGGTTTTTTTCTGGCCGCACCATAAATTTAACTCTGGTATCGAGAGTTCAAACAAATGCTGCGTTAGGCTCCAAAAAAGGAGCGTAGAGCATTTTTACCGCAAATACAACTCTCGATACCAGAGTTGCTTACGGACGCGGCCGGCCTCAAAAACGTGCTCGTGCACGATTCTCCCATAGGAAACAATGGGGCTGTTTTAGCTGAAAAAAAACCTAACACCTGCAAAAAAGCAGCGTTCAGCTCCTAACGCAGCCCCATTGTTTCCTATGGGGAAACACTTCCTACGTCTGCACCTAACACCCTAACATGTACCCCGAGTCCAATCAGCCAATCAGATTGAGCTCGCATTGTATTGGCTGATCGGAACAGCCAATAGAATGCGAGCTCAATCTGATTGGCTGATTGGATCAGCCAATCGGATTGAACTTGATTCTGATTGGCTGATTCCATCAGCCAATCAGAAAATTCCTACCTTAATTCCGATTGGCTGATAGAATCCTATCAGCCAATCGGAATTCGAGGGACGCCATCTTGGATGACGTCCCTTAAAGGAACCGTCATTCGTCGTCTAGTCGTCGGAAGAAGAGGATGGATCCACGCTGGAGGTCTTCAAGATGGAGCCGGTCGTCATCGGATGGAAGAACATAGAAGATGCCGCTTGGAGAAGATGTTTGCCGGTCCGGATGTCCTCTTCTTGCCGGATAGGAGGAAGACTTTGGACCCTCTTCTGGACTTCTTCAGTGGATGTCTAGCCCCCGCTTGGGTTGGATGAAGATCTTGGAGCCAGGACGGATCGGTGAACCTGGCATGGTGAAGACAAGGTAGGAAGATCATCAGGGGCTTAGTGTTAGGTTTATTTAAGGGGGGTTTGGGTTAGATTAGGGGTATGTGGGTGGTGGGTTGTAATGTTGGGGGGGGGGTATTGTATGTTTTCTTTTACAGGCAAAAGAGCTGAACTTCTTGGGGCATGCCCCGCAAAGGGCCCTGTTCAGGGCTGGTAAGGTAAAAGAGCTTGTAACTTTTTAAATTTAGAATAGGGTAGGGAAATTTTTATTTTGGGGGTCTTTGTTATTTTATTAGGGGGCTTAGAGTAGGTGTAATTAGTTTAAAATTGTTGTAATATTTTTCTTATGTTTGTAAATATTTTTTTATTTTCTGTAACTTAGTTCTTTTTTATTTTTTGTACTTTAGATAGTTTATTTAATTGTATTTATTTGTAGCAATTGTGTTTAATTAATTTATTGATAGTGTAGTGTTAGGTTAATTGTAGGTAATTGTAGGTAGTTTATTTAATTATTTTATTGATAGGGTAGTGTTAGGTTTAATTATATCTTAGGTTAGGATTTATTTTACAGGTAAATTTGTAATTATTTTAACTAGGTAACTATTAAATAGTTCTTAACTATTTAATAGCTATTGTACCTGGTTAAAATAAATACAAAGTTACCTGTAAAATAAATATTAATCCTAAAATAGCTATAATATAAATGTAATTTATATTGTAGCTATATTAGGATTTATTTTACAGGTAAGTATTTAGCTTTAAATAGGAATCATTTATTTAATAAGAGTTAATTTATTTCGTTAGATAAAAATTATATTTAACTTAGGGGGGTGTTAGTGTTAGGGTTAGACTTAGCTTTAGGGGTTAATACATTTATTAGAATAGCGGTGAGCTCCGGTCGGCAGATTAGGGGTTAATAATTGAAGGTAGGTGTCGGCGATGTTAGGGAGGGCAGATTAGGGGTTAATACTATTTATTATAGGGTTAGTGAGGCGGATTAGGGGTTAATAACTTTATTATAGTAGCGCTCAGGTCCGGTCGGCAGATTAGGGGTTAATAAGTGTAGGTAGGTGTCGGCGACGTTGTGGGGGGCAGATTAGGGGTTAATAAATATAACATAGGGGTCGGCGATGTTAGGGGCAGAAGATTAGGGGTACATAGGGATAACGTAGGTGGCGGCGATTTGCGGTCGGAAGATTAGGGGTTAATTATTTTAAGTAGCTTGCGGCGACGTTGTGTGGGGCAAGTTAGGGGTTAATAAATATAATATAGGGGTCGGCGGGGTTAGGGGCAGCAGATTAGGGGTACATAAGTATAACGTAGGTGGCGGTCGGCAGATTAGGGGTTAAAAATTTTAATCGAGTGGCGGCGATGTGGGGGGACCTCGGTTTAGGGGTACATAGGTAGTTTATGGGTGTTAGTGTAGTTTAGGGTACAGTAGTTAAGAGCTTTATGAACCGGCGTTAGCCAGAAAGCTCTTAACTCCTGCTTTTTTCAGGCGGCTGGAATCTTGTCGTTAGAGCTCTAACGCTCACTGCAGAAACGACTCTAAATACCGGCGTTAGAAAGATCCCATTGAAAAGATAGGCTACGCAAATGGCGTAGGGGGATCTGCGGTATGGAAAAGTCGCGGCTGTAAAGTGAGCGTTAGACCCTTTCCTGACTGACTCTAAATACCAGCGGGCGGCCAAAACCAGCGTTAGGAGCCTCTAACGCTGGTTTTGACGGCTACCGCCAAACTCTAAATCTAGGCCACAGTGTTTTATTTTTACAAAAACAACTACTTTCATTTCCTGCTTCATATATTAATGCATTACCAATGCAGACTAATACACTTTTTAATATGTTATTAATATATTAATATTATATATATATATATATATATATATATATATATATATATATATAGAGAGAGAGAGAGAGAGAGAGAGAGAGAGAGAGAGAGAGAGTGTGTGTAAAGTCATATATTGCGTAATCCTAGCATTACCCGGATAATGCTAGGATTACCCAAACGGCTGTGGGTAAAGCCCGATGTAAGAGCATAAATCCTCTCAGACTGATCGAGTCATCGCATCAAACATATATGATGCACTGTAATTTCCCCATCTTCACTATCTTTTTTTGCCTCCATCTGGAGGTTTCAATGGTGGTGAAGCCCCGCTTGTAAGCCTCATTCCCCAAGGTTCCAAACATATCTAAACATCCAACACCATAGTTCAGCACATCAGCTAGAGACAGTGCAGGCTGCCAGGGGGAGATACTCCAGACAATCCAAGCAACACAAAAAGCAGCAGCACTTGTCCAAATCTCAAAGGTAGATTTATTGAGGTACAGAGAAACCAAAAACACAACGTCTTGGGACTCAGCCCTTAATCATGTGAACAATTTGGGTATTACCTGCACCACTACTTATACCCAACAGATGTACAATTTAACAGGTGCACATTACATCATAATAACGCAATCTTGTCTGAAACCCCCTCTACTAGTCAGGTTAACACATGACATATAAAATACATTCCAAAAAAACAAAACAGGAAAATGAGACCACGACTCCCCCAAATCATCACTAATATCCCTCAGAGACTAGAGACATGTCATTAACCCTTCAGAGAAATAGGAACCAATCAAGTTCACAATTTAGACTTATAGGGTACATGGTATCCAATTTAAAAATCCAAAAGGCTTCACACCTCTTCAGGATCATCTCCTTATCACCCCCTCTCCTTGTTCACTTAACCAGTTCTATAACTTGGAATTTAAGTTAAGATATATGATGGCCTGCCAGGACAAAATTATTTGAAACTGGAGCATCTAAATCCCCCTTCCTAATATATGATTTTTGTTGATTCATGCGTTATCTAGCCTTCCAATATATACCCTTAGGCTATATTTAATAATAATTCTTAAATTGAAACTTAAGTTTCAGCTTTATCAGCTTTATATTTCAAAAATTTGCCCATCGCTGCACTTCTTACTTCCTTCCCTGCGCGAGGTTCTGATGCCGTCTCTGATGGCATCAGAACGAGACTCCCATAGAAGCCTATGAAAGCATGCTCTTATGAGTACAATGCTTCCTAGCAATGCAAATGTGAGCTTGCGTTCACATTGCAATTTACTTGTAATACCAGCGCACATTATTGTGTGCTGGTAATATAAAGTGGATCACTAATATTGATTGTACGCAATCAATATTTAGTGCTCCACTTGCAATCTAGCCCTCTATGTGCATTGTATGTATATATGTGTGTACATATGTATTTATGTGTGTATATGTATGTAAATATATACACATATATACATATATATATATATACATATAAATACATTTGTACAATCACACACACACACACACATATATATATATATATATATATATATATATATATATATATATATATATATATACAGTAAATATATATATATATATATATAATAATAAACTTGAATCCCCACTCACTGGACTTCTTACAAAACAAGTGTTTATTGCAGTAAGTTTTCAGAGCACAACAGCCCTTTCCTCAGAGAAAGGGCCTGTTGTACTCTGAATTGTCCCTGCAATAAACACTTGTTTTGTATGAAGTCCAGTGAGTGCAGATTCAAGTTAATTTTGGATGACATCTGTTTTTCCTGACACTCTGGTAGACGTCTTTGAGGGTGTGAGTGTTCCTACTTGTTTGTGTATGAGCGCACTGTACTCCAACATACCACACCAAATGAGAAAAGAGGCTATACAATATTGGCTTAATAAGTCAACCAACCTCACACTGAATTAAAAAATTTCCTAACTTATATCAATAAAAAATATTTCAATCTCAAGTTAAAAACCTGAGAGACATACCTTGGCTTACTAAGAATTCTAGACCCCACATGCTCCAACACAATACATATGTTAAAAGCTACACTCGAGGAATGGGATAACGTAGTCATCCACACAAAGGGAGTGTCCACCGCCATATTTCCTATGACTCCATTACTTCATAACCACTTAATCTTGAAACACAGTTCCTTTACCCATACTAATACAAATAAGCTCTTACAAAATCTCCAGATATACCTGATTACAGATGCCAACGGAGTTAAAGACAGGACTGTGCTCAATGTTGAGCTAGGGCACCCTTTCCATAGTTGGTTCACATACCTACAAATTCGACAATCCATACATAACAGCCCCCATAAGAGTGCGTTGGTCCGCCCATTAACTCCATTCGAACAGCTATGTGTTAACCCACATGTAACAAAAGCACATTTATCCATGATATATAAAATCCTCAGGGGCTCCTTCCCAGAGCACCGTCCCTCATATTTGAGGAAATGGACAGAGGAATTAGCAACTGACTTAACAGAAGAGGGTTGGAAGAGATGTTTCCGTTTCACCCACTCCTCCTCCACCTCGCTTACGCTATCTGAGACTAACTACAAAATCATTGCAAGATGGTATCTAACACCACAGCGACTCCGGAGTATATACCCCACAGCCTCTCCTAACTGCTGGAGGAGATGCGGAGGAGAAGGCACAATGACCCATATTTGGTGGTCCTGCCCTCTATTGACTGAATTTTGGACACGGACGGAAAACACCATTAACAAAATAATAGGTACAAACATCTCTTTAGGCCCACACACCATCATCCTTAACCACATTCCACGCCTCACCTGCATCTATCGTAAGAAACTATTACTCATGATGTTGACCTGCGCTAGGAGATTGATCCCCAGGTTGTGGAAGACACAAGATATATCTACAATAGCCCAATGGACCGCAGAGGTCAACCATATCCTAGCACTTGAGAAAATGCACTATTGCTATATAGGCAAGCGAGATATGATAGCCAATATCATGTTTATTTGGGAACAAGGGACCCATAACGATGAGGCATGATGTATAAATCCTAGAACATTGAGCCATGAAACACAGCTAACAGGATAAGACACCCATGCACATAACAGAGTTAACTGACTTGAAAGAACCGGAGAGAGACTTCAAGCTAGAAGCTGCACTAAATGGTAATAAGAAACTGTTATACATCTCATGCTATATATTTTATAATTTAAGCACCATACCCCGGCAACCCCATCCCCTCCCCATCCCCTCCTCTATTCCTCTTTCCTCTCTATTTCTTCTTTCACCTTTTTTTTCCCATCTTTATCTCCTCTTCTTCTATCTTCCTCCTTCCTATTCATTTGCGATCTCATGCCCCTATGAAGGCTATATCTTGGAGACATTGAGACCCCCACCTCTTCTTTTTTTTTTTTTTTTTTTCTTTCTTAAACTTGTTAAAACCTTGGTTGTATATTATGTTCATCTTGTTAAAGCTGCCTTGAGACCTGTAATCTATACTCAAGTTACCCTGAGCAGCTGTGCTGTATTCTTTTATTATTGTTCAACCTAATAAAAATTACTTAAACGAAAAAATAACAGAGAAATTACTATGTGATTTTTTTTGGTAAATAACTACTATTGTACTTTATCGTATCTAGATGGAGTGTTCTTAGCTAAAAAAAAAAAAAAAAAATCACCACTTACAAGTGTTAGGAATTACAGTTGATTATGTCTGGTATATATTGTTACCTGTATGTTTCCAGCAATGTTGCATGTGAAGTTGTTAGTTAATAACAGTGATAATAGCAGCAATGGTTACTTTTATTTATTATTTAACTTAAAATAAAAGTTTTGAAATGCTACAACCAAAAAAAAAAAAAAAAAATATTTCAATCTCAGAAGAAGACAAAATCCTTACTCGGCTATATATATAAAAAAAAAAAAAACACTTATAGTAACGGATATCTCAGTGCTAAATGCATCCATCACCCAAACTTGATCCATAATATTCCTTTTGGGCAATTCCAACAACTCAAAAGAAATTGTTCCAAAATGAGTGATTTTGAGAGAGAATCAGATCTCCTCAAAACCAAATTATTAACTAAGGGATATGATGAACAGATATTAACAAAAGCATATAATAGGGTCTATAAGATGGATAGAGACACCCTGCTAAAAGTAGGAAAAAGGGGAAATGACCGCAGGAGAAATAAAAAGGGAGGGAGAGACACTTTTATTACAACACAGGGTCAAAAGAGATAGAAAGAATTCTCAGGAAGCATTGGCATCAACCACAAATAATATACAGCAAAAATAGAAATCTTAAATCCATCATAGCTCCCAGTAGGCTTGGAAAAAAGGAAAAAGACAAACTGAAGGGAAACTGGTTGGGCTCTAACTCAATCAGCTTTTTTAAATGTGATCATTTAAACTGTGATGCACGTACCAACCACTATAATAACAACAAACCTACCAAACAAATAACATCTACAGTAACTAACAAAACTTATGACATCACTACACTCATGAATTGTAAGGCAGATTATGTAGTGTATCTTCAAGCATTCCTTGAGCAATGATTTCATGTTTTATGAAAATCAGTAACTTTTTTCAGTAAACTGATCCATGTACCAAGGACCCAAATCTCTAACTATTGATATGATCGCCCTTTAGTTTTAGGTTTTGGGATATTATCTCTTACCCCTCTGCTTTTAAGATATATATATATATATATATATATATATATATATATATATATATATATGTGTATATATATATATATATATACATATATATATATATATATATATATATATATATATATACAGTATATATTATTTTCATAATAATTATTTACTTAAACATGGGTCTATACACCACATCAAATCTTCCAGAGGTATCTATAAAGGCTTTGATTAATCCACCTATTATTGTATATACATATGTCTTTTCCTCTTTCTATAATTAGATTAATACTTTATGGTTCCTCCTCCAAACCAATATTCTGTGAATATTTAAATAGTACCCTATATGTGTTTTTTGTGGACTGTATTTATCTATCTGTTGTGTATGATTAAGGACACATTAAGTTTAGTGTATATCCTCCAAACCAATATTCTGTGAATATTTAAATAGTACCCTATATGTGTTTTTTTTGTGGACTGTATTTATCTATCTGTTGTTTATGATTAAGGACACATTAGGTTTAGTGTATATCCATGTAAAACTTCATTTTTATATACCTAAACTAGGATCTTTCAATACGGAGGAGAGTTTATTCTGTTTGTATTATTTTTCACATTTTTCTAATATTGTAATATGCTCATTTGTATTATATATGTATTGTTGTTCATTTATTTATTTATTTATTTATCCATTAGGGTTGCTATAGCAACCACTTATACACTTGTAATTGGGAAACCATGTGGACACGCAATACGTCCCCACAATACATGTCGATGTAGTATAGCCTGTAACTCTGTTAGGTAAACTTTCATACTGATGTCGACATGCAAAATGAAACCTCGCATTTGCACAATAGGGGCGCCATGTACTAAGCTTCGAAGTGACCGTCCGTCTGTATTTCCGCGTCAAAATTCGCTCACGATCTGCTTCTCGTATGTATCAATCTGCGATCTGCTCAAAAAACCACTATTTTCATCAGCGATCGTAATTTTACTCAACTCATCGTTCCAAAGCCTTTTTCCACTTACTACATGTTCGATCGCACGTAAATTCACTGTAATCGGAAATTATGAATGCTACAACTAATCCGCCCGCTCCAACTTTCACTGTAACTTCACATGATTTGCTTCGCGACCATTTAGGTAGCGAATACAATAGAAAACTATAGGGGGTATCAACCTGACGCCAGGTAGAAGTACTTAAGTGAAAGGACTAGACTACTATTGTAGCATTATTGGTTTTTGGATCAGTGAATGAAGATGGAGACACTTTTACACATGTTTCTTTTCCGATTAATTCAATTACGAGGAAGAATGGCTATACAGGCACCGGTTAACAACTTGCAAAGAAGGAGAGGTAGAAGAATTAGAGTCCCTAGAGTTTTCCTTCCACGTATGGGTTTGGAAAGCATTTCTGATCAAGAGATTATCCAGAGATTCCGTTTGGACAGAGAAGCTATTATGCAACTTTACAATGAAATAGCAGAATACCTTGAACCAATGACAGCGCGTTCACAAGCCATACCCGGACTATTAAAACTGTTGGCAGTCTTACACTTTTTTGCCACCGGTTCATTCCAAGCTGTGTCTAGCATTATAATTGGCATCAGCCAGTCTGCTTTTTCGAGGCACCTAACCAAAGTTATTGATGCTTTGATGGTCGTCTTTCCAAGGTACGTGTGCCTTCCATCGACTCCAGAAGAGTGGCAATCTGTGAAGTCTAATTTTTATAGAATGGCCGGAATGCCCAATGTACTTGGAGCCATAGATTGCACCCATGTTGCAGTCAAACCATCCAGAGAACGTGAGGAAGTTTTCAGGAACAGAAAACAGTACCATTCCCTCAATGTTCAGATGGTGTGTGACCATAACATGAAAATAATCAGTGTCCGTTCCAACTTCCCTGGATCCTGCCATGATTCGTATATCTTGCGTCAGTCTGGGTTATATCGGAAGTTTGAGAAGGAACAAGTACAACATTCTGTTGATGCGAGAAGTTAGGGTTGCGAGTCTTCTTAGAAGTAGCAGAATCTCTGGAGCAAGCCATCTTGTCAAAGTGAATACCAAAAAGTAAATAAACAATATTCTAAGATTTCTGGGAAAATGCACATTCTTATACATGTCAGCAGCCAGACGTTGCCGCTTGTCTGGCGATTATGACACCTAGATCGTCACATGGGTAAAGAACTAAACCAATCAGGTCGCAGACTGCTTCTTAACTTCACTCTTTCACGCCGAACGAAGCTTCAAAGTTATCAATAATCCGATTGTCTTCGACACACAATAGATGCAAAATTTTACGGCTTGGTTTTTAGTACATTCATGTAACGAAGTGCCATCCGCATGGTGCGAATGCCGGCGGGTTATTTCGATACGGTCTGTGCGAAAAAATTGACGCCTTAGTACATGGCGCCCTAGGTGTTAGATGAATGTTTCCTGTGGTCGCTATGACAACTATACAGGATACGAGCGTAAGTATATAATGGATTGCGCATAATCATTGTGAATGATTTTTTTTTTCCTTGGTTTATTTATTATTATTTGTATAATGTGTTTAGATTTGTATATTAGATTTTAGTGCAATACATGAATTTTGAATCACAGCCCTCAACCAATTAGTTAGATGGGCATGTATAGGGACGTGCCACCGTCCAGCTTTATAAGTGCCACCGTCCAGCTTTATAAGTCCTCATCCGAAGCTCTGTTTTATGCAACCCTCTGATGAAGAAGGATATTAACCCTTTGAAACATGTAAGGGATTCTATTGGGACTTTTGTTTTTATATTGATTGTCTGACAGTGTTATATACACGTGAACTTTTTTGATATATCTCGAATTGTAACTTATTGGGACCTCACTGACATCTGACTGGTTTTCTAACTATCTGGAAGCACGTTTTGGGATCCCATTGTGGGTGTACATGTGTTTTATGGGTCTATTTCATACCTCATATGTTTGAGGATTTTAAATGTAAGTGGTCATTTGGCATGTTTTACATATTTTCTTTTTAATAAAAACTGTATTACTCTATGTACCCTCTTTGTGTTTTCCAATTCGCATAACGCTTTGAACCCATGGAGGAGCTACTCGAGACCACGTCTCTGGCCCCACACAATACTCCAAGGGGAGAAGAGCTAATCCATCCTCATTTCCAACATAGATGCGAGATATCATCTGAGGCTTATGACCGATGCGGCAACTTACCTCATATGATTGGGGTAATTTCTAGTAAGTGCACACCTACTGGCAATCTGTGTGTTTCATTGTACTGCGGGTCCTCTTGAGCATTAATAAGAGACTCATCTATTCATTTATTTATTTATTGATTTATTTTATATTTTTTATTATTCATTCACTTTATTAATGTTCATTCTTTTTTTGTAATAACTATTACCCATATGCCGGTTATATTCATTTGGTCTATGTTTTCATGCCGAATAAAAGAGTATACAATGCTTTAGTATATAAGAAAATATTGTACACAACAAAAACAACACTGCCTTACTGGCTTGAAACATATCAAGTTATTTTTTTTTTCCTTCAGACTGCAAACAATTTTTTTCTCTTTTAATTTTTTATTTAATTTATTATGTTCAATAGGTTCAGTGCTTACAAACAAAATTTTTATGTTGTGCTTGTAAATAGTGGGTGAATGTGTATTATTAGGAAAAGTCAATTTGAAAATAAACTTTCATGATTCAAATAGGGCATGTAATTGTAAACAACTTTCCAATTTACTTTTATCATCAACTTTGCTTTGTTTTCTTGGTATTCTATATCTAATTTCTTAGACATTGAAGGCCTCTTCTATTCTGAATGCATTTTGACAGTTTTTCACCACTGGAGGGTGTTAGTTCATGTGTGTCATATAGATAACATTTAGCTCATGCACATGAAGTTACCTAGGAGTCAGCACTGATTGGCTAAAATGCAAGTCTGTCAAAAGAACTGAGATAAGGGGACAGTTTGCAGAGGATTAGAAACAAAGGTAAAATGTGTATTATTATAACTGTGTTGGTTATGCAATACTGGGGAATGGGTTATATAGGGATTATCTATCTTTTTAAAAAAAACAAAAATTCGGATGTTGACTGTCCATTTAACCAGTTATAATTGATATGACTGTAATGCATGCTATAATGCATTTATAATAATGCTCTCAAAAACAGAATAAAGTAACAGGGACAGTCTACTCCAAAATTGTTGGTTGTTTAAAAAGATAGATAATCCCTTTATTAATATAATATAGAAATAAAAGGGAGTCAGACAATGTTAATTTATTCTTAAAGCGACCTAAGTACCTAAAATAACCTAGGACTTAAACCTTGTATGAAGGACAGAAGTGCAGACCCTTAAAAATAAATATAAACCTGAGTTTTAGAGAGAGTAGAATCTGAATAAGTGACTACACACAAGACAGGGATTTCAGCACTTCAATTTTTATTTTAAATGGTTCAATGAACCTTACCATAAATGGTTTACCACAGTGCTTTTTAGATCATGCATATACAATACAGGCAGGGTATCCACATAAACTTTGTCAAGACAATTGAACCACAAGATACTCAGAAACATTTCGGCTCTGTAGACCAAAACATCAAAAGGCAAAAATTGAACAAACGGTTGCTAATGTCCCTTAATGTCATAACAAAACAATACCTCCACTAGAGGATGGCTATGCACATATGCACAAATCGGCCATCATAGTGATCCGTGAGGATCTATATTTGTTAAAACGCTACTCCTATAAATAAGGTGTAACTTTAAACGAATATAATGCAAATAAAGTAGGAATGCACACACACAAATCAAATATACATTTGTGGGCCAATGTTCAATAGTGGTAAGATAGACTTTGAGGTCCTGTACAACACCTATTTCAGAGGACACTACTATATTGGAATAGTGTTATGGTGCCATGAAAACACATATAAATAAAAGGATCTACTGTATGTACAACCCCCAAAATGAGTCTAATTGTTTCCCTATTGAAGAACAATGTTGCATATAATACAATTCATAAGAAACAACAGAATACTCCAATTGTTTTTAATATATATGGAGCTTTAGGACGTCCTGTGTGATATAATGACTTCTAGTGAATAAGTGTCCTGAATAAATCAGTTCAAAGGGAAACCATTTCCTCCATTATGTATTACTATATGGCAATCGAAGTCCGTGTATAGGAAATTTAAGCAAGGTTAGTATGGCATTATACAGACATTTAAGAGGCTGTTATTACCCCTCCGTGATGCCGACTTTCAACTCCAAAGGCTCGTCTTGTGAACATACACCGCCTTCAAAGTAAACGTATCACCAGTTAGAAGTTCTGCTTGGCTGCTGTGAATTATGTCAACACTGTTTCCGTCTGTTAGGTCTGTGTCAAAGCATCCCGCTCTTAATACATCACTGCCGACGCACGTTTCACCCCCCACGTGACTGAAACGTCACTGGGGTTTCCTCAGGGCAAACGGTTAGTGAGTTGAGGGCACATCTGATTATTTACAGGTCATGATGCCCAGTAATTGGTTGTCTATTTTAAACAAATAGCCAATAGACAAGCCTGCCTTCATACGTGCCCCTCTTGAGGAAAAAGTGAAAATTTACTGGACCAAAATCGATACCTTATTACTCAAATAGTGCAAATAACACAAAACATAGTAAGAAAACAATATAATACAACTAGCATATACACAATTTCATATATTTAAAAAAGGAAACTAAATACTAATTTAAATGGTTCAAATGTCTTGTAGAGCAGTGGTTCTCAACCAAAGTGACCTCAAGGCCCGGTAAGTTTTAGCTGGACATGTCCAGGGCCCGGTAGATATATATATATATATATATATATATATATATACACTAATGCAAGATAGGGAACCAGCACTCAATATCCAAGAGAGCCTCCGGGGTGCAGGGGGGTCCTGCCGAGGGTCTGTCGCTGTGAGGGCCATGGAGTGTGAGGTCTGGCCCTGGAGGTTGGGGGCCCTTTCTTTGGCCCTTAATGTTGGGGGTCCTGGCTCTGGAGGTTGATGGGCCTGTTGGGATTAGGACAGAGAGGCTACCATGTTCATTTGCAAAAATTTGAATACATTTGGGTCAGTGTTTTTTCAGTTTTCCTGGGGCCTTGATTGGTCAGTCTGCCCCTGGTGTGCAGTAGGGTAAGAGTGTGCAGTGGGGGCATGACAGGTCAGGGCCCACCAGCAGGGCTATCACGGCCCGGTACTGGGCCACGGCCCGGCTGTTGAGAAACCAGGTTGTAGAGAGTAATAACTTACATATCATTTTTCAATGATCAATTTATCAATGTTCGATTATTATTAATTGACAGCCTTTGTGAACTGAATGAGCGCAACACCTAAAGAGAAGCTACAAATTCAAACTTCTCATTTAAGCCTTTTGGGGTTACAGTCTGCAACTTATACATCCATGCTGTCTCCTTTTTGAGTAGGATATTATCAATAACCCCTCCTCTTCCAAAAAGGGAGTATGCGTCAATGCCTGTAACCTTAAGATCCGTAGGGGAACAATTAAGGAGGGCTGAAAAGTGCAAAGCCACACCACTTTTTACCTCCCCATCCTTTGTAGCTTTTATGTCATCCCTATGTTCAGTCACCCTATCTTTTAGCATACGTCTAGTTTTCCTACGTAAAAAGTCGGACAGCTACAGGATAATAGGTAAATGACATTCTCAGTTTTACAGTTAATAAACTGCTTAATAAGGTATGACTCACAGCCTGTCAAAAAATTTTTTTAGTGCGAACAATATATTTACATAGGACACAGGATCCCTTTATTACCCATTGCCCAGTTTTGCACAATCAACATGGTTATATTGATATACTTTTATGTCTGTGATTAACTTGTATCTAAGTCTTTTCTGACAGCCCCCTTATCACATGGTTATTTATTTATTATGCATTGACTTGCATTTTAGCCAATTAGTGCAGTGTCCTGCACAATTCCACAGGAGCACAATGTTATCTATATGGCCCACATTAATTAGCAGTCTCTTGTTGTGAAAAGCTAATAAAAAAGCATGCGATAAGAGGCTGTATAAAATGGCTTAGAAACAGGCAGACATTTAGAGGTTTAAATGTTATAAAGTATATTAATATAACAATGTTGGTTATGCAAAGCTGGGGAATGGGTAGTAAAGGTGTTATCTATCTTTTTAAACAATAACATTTTTTGTGTAGACAGTTCCTTTAAGGTAGGCAATCAATCTGCACTTAAAGAACCAGTCAACACAGTAGAATTGCATAATCAACAAAGACAATGCAATAGCACTTAGGGGCCTATTTATCAAAGGTCTGTCGGACCTGATCCGGCAGTGCGGATCAGGTCCAACAGACCTTGCTTAATGCGAAGAGCAATATGCTCTCCGTATTCAGCATTGCACCAACAGCTCTTGTGAGCTGCTGGTGCAACGCTGCCCCCTGCAGATTCACGGACAATCGGCCACCAGCAGGGGGTGTCAATCAACCTGATCGTACTCGATCGGGTTAAATTGTGGCGATCTCTGTCTGCCTTATCAGAGCAGGCAGACAGGTTATGGAGCAGCGGCCTTTAGACTGCTGCTCCATTACTTGCGTTTCTGGCGAGTCTGAAGACTCGCCAGAAACACAGGCCCTCTCCATTCTGAGCTTGATAAATGGGCCTCTTAGTCTGAACTTCAAATGAATAGTAGATTTTTTTTTAACAATTTTAAAAGTTATGTCTATTTCCACTCCCCCTGTACCATGTGACAGCCATCAGCCAATCACAAATGCATACACATACCATGTGACAGCCTTCAGCCAATCACAAATGCATACACGTTTAGCTGATGATTCAAAAAAGTTTAAATATAAAAAGACTGTGCACATTTTGTTAATGGAAGTAAATTGGAAAGTTGTTTATAATTGCATGCTCTATCTGAATAATGAAAGTTTAATTTTGACTTGAGTGTCCCTTTAAGGCTTAAAAATCTATGTGTACATGTGATTTTATGTAGTTATTTGAACGTCAGCTTTATGGTCTGCTTTTTGATTTCTACAAAGAAAATACATTTTATTATTGTAAATAAAGAATGAAATTGGTGAAAAGAAAATTAAAAAAAGAACAGAAAAGAAAGAAAAAACTGACATTCCATCTTTAATAATCAAATGCTAAAAGAAATCATTTGGTCAAATAAGAGAATGCTCAAAAAGAGGGATCTAACTAATAGAAAACTACTTCTCACTCAATTACTTAAGTAAATGTTAATATATTGATTTTTTTTAAAAAATGTTCCCACTAAAACTCTGGGAAGTAGAGCATACACATACAGAGTAATTGTAAATCAATTCTGGACCTGATAAAGCCAAATAGTGGTATTGAATTTCAATTTGTGTGTATGCTCAAAGATTTTTATTGAGGGTTGCTTTATGATGTTTTGGAATTAATGTGTTTTTCTATTTCTATTTTAAATTTGACTTGAGTAATTGAGCGTGTAACAATTTCCACTCTATGACTGACAAAGTGGTTCTATTTGTGTTTAATGGGATAAAGTCCACCCCATTCGGGTTAATTGATATCTCTCTTAAAGGACCAGTAAACACAGCAGATTTGCATAATCGACAAATGCAAGATAACAAGACAATACAATAACATTTACTCTGAATTTCAAATGAGTAGTAGATTCTTTTCTAACACATTTCAAAGTTATGTATATTTCCACTCCCCCTGTACCATGTGACAGCAATCAGCCAATCACAAATGCATATACGTATAGTCTGAGTTCTTGCACATGCTCAGTAGGAGCTGCTGACTCAAAAAAAGTGTAAATATAAAAGACTGTGCACATTTTTTTTAATGGAAGTAAATGGGAAAGTTGTTTAAAATGACATGCTGTATCTGAATCATGAAAATGCAATAAAACCTTAGTGTCCCTTTAAGTCAGTGGCTTTAGTTTTTTATTTTATATGAATGTAATCAGATGCCATTTGAAGTTGCTTTAATTACACTGGAAAGTATTGCATTATGAAAGGAAATTATAAGATATTGATTTGCTAGTGTTCTAAATGTTATCACACAATTATAAATTCTGAATACAGATATTAATGAGGAAACCTGAAAATTAAAAGAAGAGTATGTGCCTTCTTGTATGATTAGATCCGTTGTGCAAAATCATTTGAAAATAAATACCATAATTCTAGGGCTAATCTAAACGCTGAAAAGCATTTTCACCACAAAATGCCACGATAGGCTTCTTCATATTTATTGAAAAATTATTATTATTATTATTATTATTTTTTAAGTCATTGCATTTGTTCAACAGTCACAAAAATCCATATTCTCCTTGACATTTTACATTCATTTTAATCTTTTATCTACATTAACCCAGAGGTCCTTTTCAATCAGGTAGCTATTTATGAGAAGTATTTGTAAAATATTTGTATTGAAGGTTGTTTTTATCAAAGCGTTTTATGTAAGATCACCTTTTGTTCATCACATGTCAATTGCCACTTATCAGCACAATATAAAAAACATGAGTTTCTTTTTTTTTATTATTTGATTACATTTCTGTGAATTCAGTTGAAAAAAATAATAATAATATAAAATATATCCACAAAGCATATACAGTGTAGATATAATATAATAAAAAGTTCAATAATGTGGTGAGATAGTATTAATGAAGGGCATGTAAATATTTTAACTAACTTTACATAAGTCATTGTTATATTGCAATTATGTTTTATATCCATGAGCATATCAAGGCTATCTTAGAAGATACAAAAGTTAAACCATGTAGAGTAGAGTATGTCATTTTAAATATTACTTTTGTTTTAAAATGATTTGAATACAACAGCCAAGTTGCCTTTTACAAAAACATAACTGTAAAATAGTTTGATAATTAATAATGTAAATCATTATAAAGAACTCATAGTTTAATTTAGAAACTATGTTGAAAAATATTTTTTCAAGTTTTTAAAGGGTTAACCTAAAAACTTCCATTGGGATCTTTCTGAGGAAAGAAAATGTATGACTTTATGTAACTATATTTCACATAATACATGTTCAGCAAATATTTTGTTTTCGTTACCATCCCTTACATTTTTGTAGTATTTTGCATATTGTGTAGCCAATGCAGAGCTTTCTTTTATGCTTAGATCTGATATTCTTGGTCTTTCATATCAGGTCCATCCCTCTTCGTGATATCACAGCTTGTTCTGACAACCTTTATACCACTGTTGGCTAAAAAGTACATTTTTAAAGTGACATATTGTTTAATTGGATATAATATGTAATTCCAACATTATAGAAGGCCTTTGAGAAGTGAAACAACTCCTTGTTAATGTAAATAATTTCTAGAGTATAAAAAAAATGCAATTACCGTGTTGAAGTGGTATCCCTCAAACAGAAATCAACTCCACTAAGGAACACTCTTCCAAACAATAGACAGCTTGTGTCAAAATGAATCCTTGATACCCACTACCACAGAATCCACTACTGAAGTTACTGCACACATTGTTATGGCCCCCTCCATTTCAAGGCCCTCAAACTAAACTATTACCCTTTGAAATCACCACCCCCAGAAAACCATATCTATTGTAGCCCCAGTGAAAGAATCTTCTTATCCATGATTCTTTTACCATCTACATTCTGCCACAAACACTGTTCCATCCAAACCCCATTACCAAACCCCATTACAGTCTTTTTTTAAATGTTGATTGTGTAGTATGCCATGTCATGGAATGTAGTATATAGATTATAGTATTTAGCCGACTATGGAGTTTAGGACCTCATCTAGACCCCCCTGACTTTGACACTGACCACACATACAGTATATAACTTTTGGAAAAAGCTAGTTTCCCCTCTTCCTCATTTGGTCTCCCTAGGCTCTTCTTGCATTTAATTAGACATGTTTTGTGAATTGCCTTGCATGAAGTTTCATATGCTTTTTAAGTCTGAATCCAGTCCAATCAATTAGTAGATCATACAATAGCCCATTTATCACATGATTTTTAAAAGTATTCACATTTTGATGTTTCTTATTTAAGCCAAACAGTTTAATGCATCACATCTTAGTGTTTCTAATTTCAACAATTTATGTCTTCATTAAAAATATGACCTTGTGGCAGTAGTTTTTCATAAATTCTAAAGGTGATGTGTTTTTAACTAAAGGCAACTTTTTCTCCACTGTCAAATATATTTTGTTGACTTCATTGTGTAATGTCATTCTGATTGGTGGTTCCCTTATGGGTTTTTATTATTTCAAGTTAAGGTGGCTGATCGCAATTCTGTAGGTATAATTTTAAAATAATTTATCTACAAAAATACCCATAGACATTAATGGTGATTTTCTTTAGACAATCATTATATATGTTTTTTTTTTTAATGAATTTTAATCTATTTCTAAATTTGCAGGAAGATTATATTCTGAGTTGGATAAAAGTGTAACCTCTTGTTTATATATTAATATTTACTGGAAATAAAATCACCTATTTTAGAGTCTATTTTTAGTATGTTTAGGATCAGTGTCTTTTAATGTTGTCAAGAAATAATTTTCTCACCTTGATAGTCTTGCTTGATAATCTGGTTGGGACTTTAATAAGTTAAACATTTAATCCAACATCAAACAGCATCTTGCAAAATTACATAACCTAGATTATGAGTTTTGCGTTAGAGGCTATGCGGTGCTAACGAGCAGTTTTGGCTCACCGCTCACTTACCTACAGTGCTGGTATTACGAGTTTTCAAAAACCTGTCAATAAAAGATTAGAAGTGAGCGTTGAGCAAAATTTTGCTCATTACCGCACTCCAATCCCAGCACTGCATAAGTCAGTGGTGAGCTAGTGTAACGTGCTTGTGCACAATTTCCCCATAGGAATCAACGGGGGGAGCCGGCTGAAAAAAAGTCTAACACCTGCAAAAAAGCAGTGTAAAACTCCTTAACGCAGCCCCATTGATTTCTATGGGGAAATAAAATTTATGTCTACACCTAACACCCTAATATGAACCCGAGTCTAAACACCCGTAATCTTACACTTATTAACTCTAATCTGCCACCCCCGACATCACTGACACCTACATTATAATTATGAACCCCTAATCTGCTGCTCCGGACACCGCCGCCACCTACATTATGCTTATGAATCCCTAATCTGCTGCCGCCAACATCGCCGACACCTACATTATATTTGTTAACCCCTAATCTGCCGCCCCCAACATCGCTGCAACCTACCTACACTTATTAACCCCTAATCTGCCGTCCCCAACGTTGCCACCACTATAATAAACATGTTAACCCCTAAACCGCCATACTCCGGCCTTGCAAACATTAGTTAAATATTATTAACCCCTAATCTGCCGGCCCTAACATCGCCGCCACCTACCTACATTTATTAACCCCTAATCTGCCTACCCCAATGTCGCCGCCACTATATTAAAGTTATTAACACCTAAACCTAAGTCTAACCCTAAACACCCCCTAACTTAAATATAATTTAAATAAATCTCCTATCATTAACTACATTATTCCTTTTTAAAACTAAATACTTACCTATAAAATAAACCCTAAGCTAGCTACAATATAACTAATAAATACATTGTAGCTATCTTAGGTTTTATTTTTATTTTACAGGCAAGTTTGTTTTTATTTTAACTAGGTAGAATAGTTATTAGATAGTTATTAACTATTTAATAACTACCTAGCTAAAATATATACAAATTTACCTGTAAAATAAAACCTAACCTAAGTTACACTAACACCTAACACTACACTATAATTAAATAAATTACATAAATTAAAAACAATTAAATAAATTAAATTAAATTAGCTAAAGTACAAAAAAAACAAACACTTAATTACAGAAAATAATAAACAGATGACAGAAATTTAAACTAATTACACATAATCTAATACCCCTATTAAAATAAATAAAAAAAAACCTAGCTTAAACTAAACTACCAATAGTCCTTAAAAGGGCCTTTTGCGGGGCATTGCCCCAAAGTAATCAGCTTTTTTACCTGTAAAAAAAAAATACAAACAACCCCCCAACAGTAAAACCCACCACCCACACAACCAACCCCCCAAATAAAATACTATCTAAAAAAACCTAAACTCCCCATTTCCCCTGAAAAGGGCATTTGGATGAGCATTGCCCTTAAAAGGGCAGTTAGCTCTTTTGCCGCTCAAACCCTAATCTAAAAAATAAAACCCACCCAATACACCCTTTAAAAAACCTAACACTAAGCCCCTGAAGATCAACTTACCGGAAGACGTCTTCATCCAAGCCGGGCGAAATGGTCCTCTAGACGGGCAGAAGTCTTCATCTAAGACGGGCAGAAGTATTCAACCAGACGGCATCTTCTATTTTCATCCATCTGGTGCGTAGCGGGTCCATCTTCAAGACATCTGACGCGGAGCATCCTCTTCATCCGACGACTAAAACAGAATGAAGGTACCTTTAAGTGACGTCATCCAAGATGGCGTCCCTTAGATTCAGCCAATCGGAATTAAGGTAGAACAAATCCTATTGGCTGATGAAAATAGGATTGAAGACTTCTGCCCGTCTGGAGGACCACTTCTGCCCAGCTTGGATGAAGACTTCTGCCCCTCTGGAGGACCACTTCGCCCGGCTTGGATGAAGACGTCTCCCAGTAAGTCGATCTTCAGGGGGTTAGTGTTAGGTTTTTTTAAGGGTGTATTGGGTGAGTTTTATTTTTTATATTAGGGTTTGGGCAGCAAAAGATCTAACTTCCCCTTTAAGGGCAATGGTCATCCAAATGCCCTTTTCAGGGCAATGGGGAGCTTAGGTTTTTTTAGTTAGATTTTTATTTAGGGGGTTGGTTGTGGGTGGTGGGTTTTACTGTTGGGGGAGTTGTTTGTATTTTTTTTACAGGTAAAAGAACTGATTACTTTGGGGCAATGCCCCGCAAAAGGCCCTTTTAAGGGCTATTGGTAGTTTAGTTTAGGCTAGGGTTTTTTTTATTTTGGGGGGCTTTTTATTTTAATAGGGCTATAAGATTAGCTGTAATTAGTTTAAATTTCTGTAATTTGTTTATTATTTTCTGTAATTTAGTTTTTTTTGTGTACTTTAGCTAATTTAATTTAATTTAGCTAATTGTATGTAATTTAGTTAATTTATTTAATTATAGTGTAGTGTTAGGTGTTATTGTAACTTAGGTTAGGTTTTATTTTACAGGTACTTTTGTATTTATTTTAGCTAGGTAGTTATTAAATAGTTAATATCTATTTAATAACTATTCTACCTAGTTAAAATAAATACAAACTTGCCTGTAAAATAAAAATAAACCCTAAGATAGCTACAATGTAACTATTAGTTATAATGTAGCTAGCTTAGGGTTTATTTTATAGGTAAATATTTAGTTTCAAATAGGAATTATTTAGGTAATGATAGGAATATTTATTTAGATTTATTGTAATTATATTTAAATTTGTGGGTGTTAGCTTTAGGGTTAGACTTAGGTTTAAGGGTTAATAACTTTAATATAGTGGCGGTGACATTGGGGGCGGCAGATTAGGGGTTAATAAATGTAGGTAGGTGGCGGCGATGTTAGGGACAGCAGATTAGGGGTTAATAATATTTAATTTATGTCTTCAAGGCGGGAATGCGGCGGTTTAGGGGTTAATATGTTTATTATAGTGGTGGCGACGTTGGGTGCGGCAGATTAGGGGTGAATAAGTGTAGGTAGGGGATGGCGACATTGGGGTCGGCAGATTAGGGGTTAATAAATATAATGTAGGTGGCGGCGATGTTGGGGCAGCAGATTAGGTGTTTATAAGTATAATGTAGGTGGCAGCGGTGTCTGGAGCGGCAGATTAGGGGTTAATAATATGATGTAGGTGTTGGCGATGTTGGGGGCGGCAGATTAGGGGTTAATAAATGTAAGATTAGGGGTGTTTAGACTCGGGGTTCATGTTAGGGTGTTAGGTGTAGACATAAAATGTGTTTCCCCATAGGAATCAATGGGGCTGCGCTAAGGAGTTTTACGCTGCTTTTTGGCAGGTATTAGACTTTTTTTCAGCAGGCTCTCCCTGTTGATTCCTATGGGGAAATCGTGCACGAGCACGTTTCACCAGCTCACCGCTGACTTAAGCAGCGCTTGTATTGGGGTGTGGTAATGAGCAAAATTTTGCTCAACGCTCACTTCTTGTCTTTTAACGACGAGTTTCTGAAAACTCGTAATACCAGCGTTTTAGGTAAGTGAGCGGTGAGAGAGAACTGCTCGTTAGCACCGCACAGCCTCTAACGAAAAACTCATAATCTGGGCCTGTGTGTTTTCACACACAATGGATCTTTTTCTTAACTTTGGCTTTATACATATTTCACATTGCATTTTAATTGCATCATTGACTGCTGCAAAATAAATTTTGTCTTTAACGTTATCGGATTGTTTAGAAGGTGTGTATTTTATTGTCTACTATAGTTCTTAGTTTCTTAATACCTACTCTATTTTTATTTTTTTATTTTTTTAAATCAGTCAATAGCAAAACAATTCTGTTGGCTGATTGACTTTTCAAATAACCCATAAGTAAATTCTATTGGCTGATTTTAAAATTTAATCAGCCAATAAAATTTACTTTTTTCCTATTGGCTGATTTAAAAAAAATCCTTCAATTGGCTAATTTGAAAATGTTTTAAAAATCAGTCAGTAGAACTACCTAGACTTCCCTATAAAAGGGGAAAACTGACAGCAACAAATGAGTTTGGTGAAAGACAGCATGAAGACCAGACAGAAGAAGAAGAGGAGCCACCACCGCCGAGGAGTATACACCGCCGACAAGAAGGATCTTTCACTGCTGATGAGGAGCCACTGCAGCTGCCCAGAAGGAGCCGCTGTCGATGGATCTGATTAATGCATCCATCTCAAATATAGATCTGTCTGATTCAAGGTCATCTTCTATGATAAGTCCAATTTTCAAAACAGGAAGCACTCTATGTATTTACCTAACACAAACTTTTAATGTGAAGGTTTTTGCCGTTGTCACCCCTTCCTAAAACTAAGTAAAAGTGAAAAATAAAGAAAATATAAAGCCAAAGTGAACTCCTCCCAATACCAGTGTATGGCCAATCATAAGAAAATTGTCAATTGACAAAAATCACAACAGCTGTATCCCAGCAATATAGAAAAAGAATATACAAAATCACACATCATATCAATATTAAGGACACAATATCAGTGTTAACACCTATTGTGCTAATATAAGTGATCTATGTGTACCTATATAAATATATAACAATAAGATTCATACCTTTAATTCTGCATTTAAATTATTCTTATCATGTAAGGCAACGCGCAGAACATGGAGTATAACTCAGGGAGGTAGCATGTAAGCATGGAGATGGTGTATAGAGATTTAAACCATGTACATAGTGCATCATAATCATAATAAGGATAACTCATAACCAATGGTAACCTAGCACTGAAAACTATGTAGATTGTAATCATTAGACAGCGTTATTAACAAGTTAATTACCATGACAATGGATCAATGCTTTCACTCCATTATACTAATTACTAAGCTGCTATGTATAGCGCGTGTAGTGCAATCCCTGTTAGGGCACCTACTTATATCTTCAATAATGTGTGCATATAACATATAAACAGTATGAACAAACACGCACAGATGATCTCACTATCTGCATAACAAGTGTTAATGTCTAGTACGTATAACGTGTATTTATATTAGGGTAAATTTGTTACCATGACAAAGTAACAATGTTTTTACCTTATTGTACAAAGCTGTTACGTGTAACAAATGTAGCTTAATCCATGTTAGAGTATATATATATATATATATATATATATATATATATAATGTACAATATACATATAATATACATACCCACAAATGATCTTATTATCTGTATAACAACTGCTGATACCTAATATATACTGTATATATGTAAAGTACTCAATACTAGGACATGTATTATGTACACCCTACTGTAGATTCCAATATGCGTCAATGCCCACAAATTATCACAATATCTATATGTAAATACCCCTGATGTTGTACTAGAAATAGAAATCACATAAGGAACCAAATGTCTTATGAGGATATAAAGATATATCTAACATAGCTAGATATCACCATAGACACTAAACAAAATGTATTAACATTGGATTATGCTAACTTAATCAGTGATACATGTGTGAATAGGGAAGGATACATCAAACATTGTATCAAGTACTATAATATATCGGCTGCACTATATAAATTATATAGGTGGAAAACATATACCTGTAAAACCTACAAAATTTATATCTATCATCCATCTTATCTAGTATCGTATGGCAAACATGTCTAAACCATCATATTCATCAAATGATATACAAGAGCCTAATACAAAAATTTAAAATCCTAACTGAAGTATAGATAGCTCTATAAATAAGTGACAATCAATACTTACATTAAGTCCCTTCAGTTGCAATGTATCCAACTGGAATATAAATTTAACTTCCAACTGGAGTAATGTATTACTCCTGTCACCCCCCCCCCCCCCTCTCAGTAAATATTGGACATGGTCAATCAGAATAAATCTCAAATATTTCACTGTAAGTTATTTCTCCATAAAGTGTCTGGTGACTGGTTCATCTTTTCTGTGTTTTTATGGTTGTTCTAATAGCGCTTTTATGGTTAGCCATTCTTTTATTGATATCATCATCCATTTTTCCTACATAGAAAAGTCCACATGAACAATTATGCAAATATATGACAAATTCTGTTGTACACGTTAGATGATGTTGAATCTCAAATTTCTTATTTGTATGTGGATGTCTGAAGTTTGTCCCCTGTAGAAGTGCAACTAGGACATATAAAGCATCCACCTCTCATCCTTGGAAGCCATGTCTGCTTGCAGTAACACTATACAGGGTCAGTTTTAATCAATATATATTTAAGATTGTAGACCCTCTTGTAAATAAAAAGAACATTTTATATTCAAGGTATTTCTCAACACACCTTTGTCCTAGCATAACTTTCTGGTTTGTGTGCAAGCTAAACCCAGAAGAGGGTTTTGTAGTGTGACCCATAGAAGTCTATGGGGAAAGGGAGATATTGTGACCATGCTGTCCAACCTCCAGATGTTAGCACACCTGAGGCTTTCACTATCACACTCTCATTTTACTTTCAACTTGCTATTGAATGCTATTGAGTTAACTTGAGTAACGTTATCCCCCACTAGTGCTAATATTTTTATGCTCCACTTTTAATATAGCCCTATAAATTTAGATGAAGTGTAGTGGTATGTGCAGTACCCCCCACATACTTCTAAGTGCTACTTAAGGAACCACTGAGCAACTTGTCATACCTGGCTGTTTAATTCTGCCTTACTCCTGTAAACAGTCTCTGCTTTCTTGTTCCTTGCTGGATCCCCCTGCAGTCAGCCTGTATCCTAGCTCTCTACAGTAAATTAAAGATTTTGTCTTGTGACCTTCAGAGTCTCTTCTAGCAGTAATTCTGTGTCTTCTCTTCTCTCAGCAATTACTGGTGTTTCTGGTCTACCAACAAAAACTAGTATTGTTGGTCCTCAAAGCAATAATAAATTTGTATCCCATGATTTCTGTATATGTTATTTAAGTGTGCTTTTATGGCCATTTATCTATAAGCCTACTTACTGGCTTAGGATATTTTGGTCTATCTACCCATCACTCACCTGTAAGCCTGTGTACTGTTCACTTATCTGCCAGTCTGGTGGCCACAAATTATGAAATTTATCCTTGGATAAATCATCCAAAAAAACATCCAATAACCTTTACCTAGTATTAAAATAATTACTTTTGAATTTCTGGTTGAGCAAGCATTTTGCCTTAGCTGAATTTTTAGATTTGTAAAGAAATATTAGTGAATTTCAGCTATACATTTTATCTATTCTGACTTGCATCCTTCATTCCTTTACGATCCTTTATAATTTATAAAATGAAAAAGTAATTAAAAATGTTTGCATCTAATTTAGTATTTCATGATTCTGAGAGAACTTGCAATTTAAACACTTACCAATTTACTTTGATTATCAAAATGTGTACTATCTTTTTATATGCACATTTTCTGAGGCACTAGCTGTTACTGAAATCCCAGTATATACAGTACATATGTGTGTTTATGATTGGCTGATGGCTGTCACATGATACAGGGGAATGGAAAATGGAAGTAAAATTACAATTTGTTTAAAAAAATTTTTGTAGAAATTTGGACTAAGGGCCCGATGATCTAAAGCTCTCTGCTCAGGTGAGATGAGCTATCAAGTTTTGCCATTAAACGAGGTCTCAAAAGGTTTTAGAAACTCAAATTTTATCTTTAAAGATATTTAGCTCACTATGAAGGGTTCTGTATGTGAAGGAGACACTCCTACATTATACTCTAAGGTCTAAAAATAATCAAAGTTGTAATGTTATTTTGCGTGTAATTTTCCCCCATGCTGATGATTTTTTTTTAATAATCGGGCCCTACGTGTTATGGAAATTTACTGTATGTATTGCTCCTGTAATCTTACAAAGCTTGGAATAAAATAGCATGGGTGTTGGCAGTTAAATGCTAAAATTATGGAGCTTTTTTAATAGGCCTAAATCTACTCTCTTTTATTGATGACCAAGAAACAACTATGGTCTATATTACAAGTTGAGCGCAAATGGTGCTATGTGCTATGGTGAGTTAACATCAAATTGCTTCAATTTTTGTGTTCATATTATTATAAGTCCTAAGTTATTTTTAGTGCTTGAGTATTTGTCTAGTGTGTGCTAAAATCTGCATGTTGGATAGCACAGGTGTGTTAAATTCATATACTAGAATTATATGTGGGTGTGCAATAAAATGTAAGTAGAATAGTGCTCACACTAAGCTGCATAAGTATTGGAGTTCTTCATTTAGTTCTGTGCTATACTAGTTCAATGAAACTTAAGCATACAACACTTCATACACCAACACACACACCTTTGACCCCTTCTCAGTCTCAACCCTACTGCCACAATTTTTTTTTTCTTTTTCAATTATAGACTTTTGTTTCCTAAGTATTGGGTTTAAATATAACTTAAATATTGTATTTCCATAGCATTCGCATGTGTTTTGTTATACAGATTAGCAAGCAATAATTATTATATTCGGGTCTCAAAAAGCATTAATTTTTAAGAGATATTTTGTATTGAGCTCCAGTGCAACACTTAACTCACCACTTGTAACCCAAGCGCAATAAGTAGACTAATAGCGTTCTCTGAACTATATATTAAAAGCATAGGGCATGGTAAAACAAAGTTTCAGCTGCATAAGGATGCTTTGGTTGATTTTTTTTAACCATCCATTTGTACTTGGATGATTATACTAGGTTGAGCACAAGATAACGCAGCCTGCTCTATCAGTTGTACCCCACTTATAATCTAAGCCTATAGCATCTATTTATCAAGCCATCAACTTACTTGCATTCGACGGCACCAATACGCTCGCCTAAGATCTCCTAACATCGCTGCCGCAGACCTGAATACGTTCTCCAAAATTACCAAAAAAGCTGTCAAAAAGCCGCGCACCAAGTACTGTGCGATGAGCAGCGGACTGTTGTTAACTAGCAGTCATCAATCTCGCTGCTCTTTGGCTTTTTCCCAGCTTTATTGGTACCCTGTCACTAAACACCCACACTATACTGTTTACCCCCTATACCGCCGCTCCCGGAGCCCACCACAACTCTAATAAATATATTAACCCCTAAACCGCCGCTCACGGACCCTGCCGCAACTAAATAAAGTGTTTAACCCCTAAACTGCCACTCCCGGAGTCCAACGCCACCTACATTATATTTATTAACCCCTAATCTTCCTCCCCCTACACCACCGCCACATACATTATACTTATTAACCCCTAATCTTCCTCCTCCTACACCGCCGCCACCTACATTATACTTATTAACCCCTAATCTGCCCCCTCACACCGCCGCCACCTACATTATACTTATTACCCCTAATCTGCCGCCCCCAACGTTGCCGCTACTATATTAAATGTATTAACCCCTAAACCTAAGTCTAACCCTAACCCTAACACCCTCTAACTTAAATATAATTTAAATCTAAATAAATATTCCCATCATTAAATAAATTATTCCTATTTAAAACTAAATACTTACCTGTAAAATAAACCCTAAGATAGCTACAATATAACTAATAGTTACATTGTAGCTAGCTTAGGGTTTATTTTTATTTTACAGGCAAGTTTGTATTTATTTTAACTAGGTAGAATAGTTATTAAATAGTTATTAACTATTTAATAACTTCCTAGTTAAAATAAATACAAATATACTACTACACTATAATTAAATTAATTCCCTAAACTAAATACAATTAAATACAATTAAATAAAATTATCTAAAGTACAACCCCCCCACTAAATTACAGAAAATAATAAACAAATTACAAGATTTTTAAACTAATTAGACCTAATCTAATCCCTCTAACAAAATAAAAAAGCCCCCCCAAAATAAAAAAAGCCCTACCCTACACTAAATTACAAATAGCCCTTAAAAGGGCCTTTTGCAGGGCATTGCCCCAAAGTAATCAGCTCTTTTACCTGTAAAAAAAAATTACACTAACCCCTTGAAGATCACCCTACCGTGAGAAGTCTTCACCCAACCGGGCCGAAGTCATCAACGAAGCCGGCAGAAGTGGTCCTCCAGATGGGCAGAAGTGGTCCTCCAGACAGGCAGAAGTCTTCATCCAGACGGCATCCTCTATCTTCATCCATCCGGAGCAGAGCGGCTCCATCTTCAAGACATCTGACGCGGAGCATCCTCTTCATCCGACGTCTTCTTGAACAATGACGTTTCCTTTAAGTGACGTCATCCAAGATGGCGTCCCTTCAATTCCGATTGGCTGATAGAATTCTATCAGCCAATCGGAATTAAGGTAGGAAAAATCCTATTGGCTGATGCAATCAGCCAATAGGATTGAAGTTCAATCCTATTGGCTGACCCAATCAGCCAATAGGATTGAGCTTGCATTCTATTGGCTGTTCCAATCAGCCAATAGAATGTGAGCTCAATCCTATTGGCTGATTGGATCAGCCAATAGGATTGAACTTCAATTCTATTGAATGATTGCATCAGCCAATAAGATTTTTCCTACCTTAATTCCGATTGGCTGATAGAATTCTATCAGCCAATCGGAATTGAAGGGATGCCATCTTGGATGACGTCACTTAAAGGAACCGTCATTGTTCAAGAAGACGTTGGATGAAGAGGATGCTCCGCGTTGGATGTCTTGAAGATGGAGCCGCTCTGCTCCGGATGGATGAAGATAGAGGATGCCGTCTGGATGAAGACTTCTGCCTGTCTGGAGGACCACTTCTGCCCATCTGGAGGACCACTTCTGCTGGCTTCGTTGAGGACTTCGGTCCGGTTGGATGAAGACTTCTCACAGTAGGGTGATCTTCAAGGGGTTAGTGTTAGGTTTTTTTAAGGGGGGATTTGGTGGGTTTTAGAGTAGGGTTGGTTGTGTGGGTGATGGGGTTTAATGTTGGGGGGTTTGTAATTTTTTTTACAGGTAAAAGAGCTGATTACTTTGGGGCAATGCCCCGCAAAAGGCCCTTTTAAGGGCTATTTGTAATTAAGTGTAGGGTAGAGCTTTTTTATTTTGGGGGGGCTTTTTTATTTTGTTAGGGGGATTAGATTAGGTGTAATAAGTTTAAAAATCTTTCAATTTGTTTATTATTTTCTTTAATTTAGTGGGGGGGGGTTGTACTTTAGATAATTTTATTTAATTCTATTTAATTGTATTTAGTTTAGGGAATTAATTTAATTATAGTGTAGTGTTAGGTGTAATTGTAACAGGTTAGGTTTTATTTTACAGGTATATTTGTATTTATATTAACTAGGAAGTTATTAAATAGTTAATAACTATTTAATAACTATTGTACCTAGTTAAAATAAATACAAACTTGCCTGTAAAATAAAAATAAATCCTAAGCTTGCTACAATGTAACTATTAGTTATATTGTAGCTATCTTAGGCCTAGATTTAGAGTTGGGCAGTAGCCGTCAAAACCAGCGTTAGAGGCTCCTAACGCTAGTTTTTACCGCCCTCTGGTATTTAGAGTCAGTCATTAAAGGGTCTAACGCTCACTTTCCAGCACGCGACTTTTCCATACCGCAGATCCCCTTACGTCATTGCGTATCCTATTTTTTCAATGGGATCTTTCTAACGCCGGTATTTAGAGTCGTGGCTGAAGTGAGCGTTAGAAATCTAACGACAAAACTCCAGCCACAGAAAAAAAACAGTAGTTAAGAGCTTTCTGGGCTAATGCCGGTTTATAAAGTTCTTAACTACTGTGCTCTAAAGTACACTAACACCCATAAACTACCTATGTACCCCTAAACCGAGGTCCCCCCACATCGCCGCCACTCTATTAAATTTTTGTAACCCCTAATCTGCCGACCGCACACCGCTGCCACCTACATTATCCCTATGAACCCCTAATCTGCTGCCCCTAACACCGCCGACCCCTATATTATATTTATTAACCCCTAATCTGCCGCCCCCGCTATTGCTGACCCCTGCATATTATTATTAACCCCTAATCTGCCGCTCCGTACACCGCTGCCACCTACATTATAGCTATGTACCCCTAATCTGCTGC
The DNA here is from genome assembly GCF_027579735.1 of Bombina bombina. Classification (NCBI taxonomy): domain Eukaryota; kingdom Metazoa; phylum Chordata; class Amphibia; order Anura; family Bombinatoridae; genus Bombina; species Bombina bombina. The sequence goes on along the minus strand of NC_069501.1, from coordinate 928,745,302 downwards.
CCCTAACACCGCCGACCCCTATATTATATTTATTAACCCCTAATCTGCCCCCCTCAACATCGCCTCCACCTGCCTACACTTATTAACCCCTAATCCGCCTCACTCCCGCCTCAATAACCCTATAATAAATAGTATTAACCCCTAATCTGCCCTCCCTAACATCGCCGACACCTAACTTCAAGTATTAACCCCTAATCTGCCGATCGGAGCTCACCGCTACTCTAATAAATTTTTTAACCCCTAAAGCTAATTTTAACCCTAACCCTAACACCCCCCTAAATTAAATATAATTTTATTCTAACGAAATAAATTAACTCTTATTAAATAAATTATTCCTATTTAAATCTAAATACTTACCTGTAAAATAAACCCTAATATAGCTACAATATAAATTATAATTATATTATAGCTATTTTAGGATTAATATTTATTTTACAGGCAAATTTGTATTTATTTTAACCAGGTACAATAGCTATTAAATAGTTAAGAACTATTTAATAGTTACCTAGTTAAAATAATTACAAAATTACCTGTAAAATAAATCCTAACCTAAGTTACAATTAAACCTAATACAACACTATCAATAAATTAATTAAATAAAATACCTACAATTATCTACAATTAAACCTAACACTACACTATCAATAAATTAATTAAATAAAATACCTACAAATAAATACAATTAAATAAACTAACTAAAGTACAAAAAATAAAAAAGAACTAAGTTACAAAAAATAAAAAATATTTACAAACATTAGAAAAATATTACAACAATTTTAAACTAATTACACCTACTCTAAGCCCCCTAATAAAATAACAAAGCCCCCCAAAATAAAAAAATGCCCTACCCTATTCTAAATTAAAAAAGTTCAAAGCTCTTTTACCTTACCAGCCCTGAACAGGGCCCTTTGCGGGGCATGCCCCAAAGAATTCAGCTCTTTTGCCTTTAAAAGAAACACATACAATACCCCCCAACATTACAACCCACCACCCACATACCCCTAATCTAACCCAAACCCCCCTTAAATAAACCTAACACTAAGCCCCTGAAGATCTTCCTACCTTATCTTCACCATGCCAGGTTCACCGATCCGTCCTCGGAAGTCTTGATCCAAGCCTCGGAAGTGTTGATCCAGGCCCAAGCGGGGGGCTGAAGAGTGATGTCCATCCTCGGGCTGAAGTCTGGATCCAAGCGGCGGCTGAAGAAATCCATCATCGGGCTGAAGTCGGAAGTCCATCATCGGGATGAAGTCTTCTATCAAGCAGCATCTTCAATCTTCTTTCTTCCGGAGCGGAGCGGAGCCATCTTCTTCCCAGCCGTCGCGGATCCATCCTCTTCTAACGATGCCTACTAGCCGAATGACGGTTCCTTTAAATGACGTCATCCAAGATGGCGTCCGTCAAATTCCAATTGGCTGATAGGATTCTATCAGCCAATCGGAATTAAGGTAGGGAAATCAGCCAATCAGATTGAGCTTGCATTCTATTGGCTGTTCCGATCAGCTAATAGAATGCGAGCTCAATCTGATTGGCTGATTCCATCAGCCAATCAGAATTTTCCTACCTTAATTCCGATTGGCTGATAGAATCCTATCAGCCAATCGGAATTCGACGGACGCCATCTTGGATGACGTCATTTAAAGGAACCGTCATTCGGCTAGTAGACGTCGTTAGAAGAGGATGGATCCGCATCGGCTGGGAAGAAGATGGCTCCGCTCCGCTCCGGAAGAAAGAAGATTGAAGATGCTGCTTGATAGAAGACTTCATCCCGATGATGGACTTCCGACTTCAGCCCGATGATGGATTTCTTCAGCCGCTGCTTGGATCCAGACTTCAGCCCGAGGATGGACGTCACTCTTCAGCCCCCCGCTTGGGCTTGGATCAACACTTCTGAGGCTTGGATCAAGACTTCCGAGGATGGATCGGTGAACCTGGCATGGTGAAGATAAGGTAGGAAGATCTTCAGGGGCTTAGTGTTAGGTTTATTTAAGGGGGGTTTGGGTTAGATTAGGGGTATGTGGGTGGTGGGTTGTAATGTTGGGGGGGGTATTGTATGTGTTTTTTTTACAGGCAAAAGAGCTGAATTCTTTGGGGCATGCCCCGCAAAGGGCCCTTTTCAGGGCTGGTAAGGTAAAAGAGCTTTGAACTTTTCTAATTTAGAATAGGGTAGGGCATTTTTTTATTTTGGGGGCTTTGTTATTTTATTAGGGGGCTTAGAGTAGGTGTAATTAGTTTAAAATTGTTGTCATATTTTTCTAATGTTTGTAAATATTTTTTTATTTTTTGTAATTTAGTTCTTTTTTATTTTTTGTACTTTAGCTAGTTTATTTCATTGTATTTATTTGTAGATATTGTATTTTATTAATGTATTGATAGTGTAGTGTTAGGTTTAATTGTAGATAATTGTAGGTATTTTATTTAATTAATTTATTGATAGTGTAGTGTTAGGCTTAATTGTAACTTAGGTTAGGATTTATTTTACAGGTAATTTTGTAATTATTTGAACTATTTTAGCTATTAAATAGTTCTTAACTATTTAATAGCTATTGTACCTGGTTAAAATAAATACAAAGTTACCTGTAAAATAAATATTAATCCTAAAATAGCTATAATATAATTATAATTTATATTGTAGCTATATTAGGGTTTATTTTACAGGTAAGTATTTAGCTTTAAATAGGAATAATTTATTTAATAAGAGTTAATTTATTTCGTTAGATTTAAATTATATTTAACTTAGGGGGGTGTTAGTGTTAGGGTTAGACTTAGCTTTAGGGGTTAATCCATTTATTAGAGTAGCGGTGAGCTCCGATCGGCAGATTAGGGGTTAATACTTGAAGTTAGGTGTCGGCGATGTTAGGGAGGGCAGATTAGGGGTTAATACTATTTATTATAGGGTTATTGAGGCGGGAGTGAGGTGGATTAGGGGTTAATAACTTTATTTTAGTAGCGGTGCGGTCCGCTCGGCAGATTAGGGGTTAATAAGTGTAGGCAGGTGTAGGCGACGTTGAGGGGGGCAGATTAGGGGTTAATAAATATAATATAGGGGTTGGCGGTGTTAGGCGCAGCAGATTAGGGGTACATAGCTATAATGTAGGTGGCAGCGGTGTACGGAGCGGCAGATTAGGGGTTAATAATAATATGCAGGGGTCAGTGATAGCGGGGGCGGCAGATTAGGGGCTAATAAGTGTAAGGTTAGGGGTGTTTAGATTCGGGGTTCATGTTAGGGTGTTAGGTGCAGACTTAGGAGGTGTTTCCGCATAGCAAACAATGGGGCTGCGTTAGGAGCTGAACGCGGCTTTTTTGCAGGTGTTAGGTTTTTTTTCAGCTCAAACAGCCCCATTGTTTTCTATGGGGGAATCGCGCAAGAGCACGTTTTTGACGCTGGCCGCGTCCGTAAGCACCACTGGTATCGAGAGTTGCAGTGGCGTTAAATTATGCTCTACGCTCCCTTCTTAACGCACTGAAAACCCAGCCATTCTGTGAACTCTAAATACCAGCGGTATTTAAAAGGTGCGGGGGGAAAAAAGCATGCGTAGCTAACGCACCCCTTTGGCCGCCAAACTCTAAATCTAGCCACTAGGGTTTATTTTATAGGTAAGTATTTAGTTTTAAACAGGAATAATTTATTTAATGATGGGATGGGAATATTTATTTAGATTTATTTAAATTATATTTAAGTTAGAGGGTGTTAGGGTTAGGGTTAGACTTAGGTTTAGGGGTTAATAAATTTAATATAGTGGCAGCAACGTTGGGGGTAGCAGATTAGGGGTTAATAAATGTAGGTAGGTGGCGGCGGTGAGGGGGGGCAGATTAGGGGTTAATAAGTATAATGTAGGTGGCGTGTGAGGGGGCAGATTAGGGGTTAATAAGTATAGTGTAGGTGGCGGCGGTGTAGGGGTAGGAAGATTAGGGGTTAATAAGTATTATGTAGGTGGCGTTGGGCTCTGGGAGTGGCGGTTTAGGGGTTAAACACTTTATTTAGTTCCGGCCGGGTCCGTGAGTGGCGGTTTAGGGGTTAATATATTTATTAGAGTTGCGGTGGGCTCCGGGAGCGGCGGTATAGGGGGTAAAACAGTACATTATAGTGTGGGTGTTTAGTGACAGGGTACCAATAAAGCTGGGAAAAAGCCGAAGAGCAGCGAGATTGATGACTGTTAGTTAACAACAGCCCGCTGCTCATCGCACAGTACTTGGTGCACGGCTTTTTGACAGCTTTTTTGGTAATTTTGGAGAACGTTTTCAGGTCCGCGGCAGCAATGTTAGGCGATCTTAGGCGAGCGTATTGGTGCCGTTGAATGCAAGTAAGTTGACGGCTTGATAAATAGATGCCATAGGCTTAGATTATAAGTGGGGTACAACTGATAGAGCAGGCTGCGTTATCTTTTTTTTGCTCAACCTAGTATAATCATCCAAGTACAAATGGATGGTTAAAAAAAATTCAACCAAAGCATCCTAATGCAGCTGAAACTTTGTTTTACCATGCCTTATGCTTTTAATAAATAGTGCAGAGAACGCTATTAGTCTACTTATTGCGCTTGGGTTACAAGTGGTGAGTTAAGTGTTGCACTGGAGCTCAATACAAAATATCTCTTAAAAATTAATGTTTTTTGAGACCCGAATATAATAATTATTGCTTGCTAATTTTTAGAACAAAACACATGAGAATGCTATGGAAATACAATATTTAAGTTATATTTAAATTCAATACTTAGGAAACAAAAGTCTATAATTGAAAAAGAAAAAAAATTGTGGCTGTAGGGTTGAGACTGAGAAGGGGTCAAAGGTGTATGTGTTGGTGTATGAAGTGTTGTATGCTTAAGTTTCATTAAGTTTGCGGTTGATGGCTTGATAAATAGATGCCTATATGTTTGTCTTCTAGGAATAAATCACATAATTTATTTTCTGAATAACAATAAAATAAAGTTGTTCCCTAGCAGTATTTTTTTTTAAGTGTAGAAGTTGATGGAGTGTCATCTAAGCTCTTTTTTATTATGAGCAGATTTGCTGTTTTATAGGCAGTTGCATCTTTCTGAGGGCTAGAAGGAATATAAAGAATAAAGGTATTTCAGAGATACATTCACAGGTATAGAGAGATAGTTAAGGATTCAACAGTATCATGAGAGGGTTTCTCATAAAGGCATGGATTCCAGTCTACCTCAATGGTCTATTGATGTTTGAGGTTTTGGTTTGATGATAGATTTTCAAATCTGAGACATTTCAAATTAATTTGTAAATCTTTCAGAAACCATTTATCTAATTTTTCTAAAGCATTTGATTCACATAAACACTACCTGTATCTTGCATGGGGATAATTCCATGGGGCCGATTCATCAAGCAACCAAAAGGCTTGCCAGAAATAGGAGTTAAGAAGCAGCGGTCTTAAGCAATCCGCCCAATTGCATAGGATCGGGTTGATTGACACCCCTGCTAGTGACTGATTGACCGCAAATCTGCAGGGGGCAGCATTGCACAAGCAGTTCACCAGAACTGCTTGTGCAATGATACATTTATCAATGTGTATTGGACATGATTGGTACAGCAGATCATGTCCATCCGCACTTTCATAAATTGGCCCCCACATGTCTTTTCCAACTCATCAGAAAACTGATTTTCAACTTTTTGAATAGTACACCTTGGACTGGTTGAAATCTTTGTTGGTTTTAAGTAGCATTTCTTGTCTATTTACACAGCTGTTTGTCAACGATAAAGTTCTTAAAAATGTTTGGATCAAACTTTTAAACCAGTAAAAATGTGCACTAATTTATTATGATGAAAACTATAATTTAAATGCACATTCAAGTCAAAATGAAACGTTCATTATTCAGATAGAGCATTTAAACAACTTTCCAATTAACTTCCATTCAAAAAAGTGCACACTCTTTTTATATTTAAACTTTTTGAGTCACCAGCTCCTACTGAGCATGTGCAAGAATTCACAGGATAAGCCTGTATGCATTTGTGATTGACTGATGGCTGTCACATGGTGTGTGTATGCATTTGTGATTGGCTGATGGCTTTCACATGGTACAGGGGGAGTGGAAATAGACATAACTTTTAAATTTGACAGAAAAAAACACTATTCATTTGAAGTTCAGACTAAGTGCTATTGCATTGTCTTGTTATCTTGCATTTGTTGATTATGCAAATCTACTGTGTTGACTGGTCCTTTAAATATTAATGTATTGTTGCTATAGAGTTTATGGAGGTTTTAAAAAGTTAATTATAAATTTAATTAAATGGTAGAAAAGGTTTTAGTTGTGCAAATGTTACATTAACATTAGTGTCTTAGTTAAAACTACTCCAAACAAATATATTATACAGTATACGTATCCATTTTAAAACTTTTGATTTCAAAAGAATTATAAGTTAAGATTTTTCCTTTTTTGTAACACTTCAGTTTCATTCATCCATACAATTGTTTGGACCCTATTTAGTTAAAGGTAATAGTGTTTGTCTGAATTTTTACTTATTATTTCCTAGGTGGAATGGCTTCACAGCATCATAGGAGAAGCTGTAAAGCAGCACAAATGGTCAGACAGACAACTAGAAAATTGAAGAAGTTGGAGGGCATTCAGAACAAAAGAGCAGCTGCAGGACATTGAGCACTACAACAACAAAGCCAAAGAATGGAGTGGGTCTTACACTGTGGGCAGGACACAGCATCAGAATGTAAACTCTGGCAGACAGACACCCAGGGCAATAGTACAGCAACGTGACACATTGCTGGTACACATAGTAAGAATCCGCACAAATGGGCAGAAGGGCAAACAGGCAGAGCAGTCACCCAAGGCAGCAAGAAGTCAGGGAACATTGGTGTGCTAGAGTAAGAATATATTTTGACCGCTTAGAGCAGCAGCACAAATACTCTGAAGTGCAGACAGGCACAGCAGGATGAGCACTCAGGACAGCAGAACAAAATCGGAGGCGCAATTGTGGTACCTACAGAAGAATACATATTTTGAGAAATTGAAAGATCAATACAAGTGGGTATGACTATGAGGGCAAACAGGAAGGGAAGTTGGAGCAGCAGCATAAGAAGGCAGAAGGGTAGACAGGTAAGGTTAGGCTCCAGGGTCAGCAGTGCAACAATCATGGTGCAATGATACTACAAAGAGTGGAATAAATATTGTCAGTTGTATGGATCATGTCCATAATCTTAGTGTATTCCATTAATGAATAGTAACCAATTTGCTGACACAGTTCTGAAGCAGGACTATTAGCTCACATCCAGCTGACACTGAGTTGCCACCAGGGTGCTGCCTGAGTGCAAATTAACACTTGACTCTATCCGGCCTAAGTAATAATGCTCTTTATGTGTTAAAAGAGCACAGATGTTGCTTCATCCCTAAACTTTTGCCTACTCTCCTCACCCTAGAGCACAACTTTTATTTTTCCCTGCATCCATTCCCCACACTATCAACATTGTCATACCTTGCCACAAACCCTTGATACCCAATAATGTCCTTAATGTTTAGTTGGACAGTAAAGAGGTCCTTTGTTCACACAGTCATCTGTGGTACAGGTGCTGTTTTAGGCATTATCCCCAGAGGGAACTCTTGTAATGAAGGAAATTGACTTAAGGCTGTGACACACTGCAAGCGATGCGGCGTGAGGTGAAGCATCTGTTTCGCGTCGCATTGCTTCTGAAGTTCAGATATTTCCTCTCTGAGCGCTCAGCTATGCGACCTGACGCAGGAGAGTGCTCAGAGATGAAAAGGCAGGACACACTGAGCACACACAGCTGCATCTACACGCTGCGCTGCTCCGCTTGCAGTGTGTCACAGCCTTTAGACCTTGAATGGTCAACATGCTGCTGTTGCTTCTTTAACTTTGTTCTTGTCCCTGTGTAGATGCCTGTTGACTCAGGCTCCCTGTCACTGCCAGATCCTCTATGTAATCCATATAGGTAGCAATTAAGCAGAGATGGCAATTAGAACATCCTATGCAGTAATCACAAACAGCTGGGATGACACAGACCTTGCCTCCTTTTCCTCTCCTATACTGCTGCTGCTAGCTGCCTTATCAGCTGACTTTCAGGCTGTCTAGTAAATAATAAAGGACTATATATTTTGGTGCTGGAAGCTATGAAAGCTGTAGTGGTACATATGTTGCTGGATACAATTTTGGTCGTACTGCTTTTGATTTGACAGGTCAGACTACTGCTTATCCTTTGACCAATGCATTGATATTATTGAAGCAGCACCAACATTCTTCTTTAGATATCTTGTAGGTGGGTTGTTTAAATACTTATGCTTCTGGGGCATGTTGTGACCATGATACTCCTGCTAGAGGCTGATGGCAATAAGTGAATGTCTCACTCTCAGCCATTTTCAGTGCACTGTTTCTGGACTGCATGTTTTTATTCATCAAAGCAAAGTAGCAAATGTAATCTTTACTAAGAAAATAAATGTAAACAGCAGCAACTGTTTTTTTGGAATATGGAGGCTGGCACTCTATTGGGCAAACCTGCATCTGATGCAAAGTGGGGGACAGTATGTCATTTGTACCCATTGTAGTTTAAATTAGTAATTTACTTTGAAGCCGCACTTGATTTATAGCACAAGTTTTGTAATCTTGATGGAGATGACTGGGAACTTTATTGAGCACACCTGTATGCCAGCTGCTTTTGCCAGGGGCAATCACTAAACAAATAACAGTGAACTATGTGTAATTTAAATTCTATCCTTGATATCTACAGAAAACAAATGATGGTGTATGGAAACTTGCACTTTTTTTTGGGCACAACATTTATACCTGCAGCAAGGGAAGCATGTACTAGGCAAGTTGCACATACTACAAACAGAATTAATCAGCATGCAATTTAAAGGGACAGTACAATTTCATGAATCAGATAGGGCATGCAATTTTAAACAACTTTCCAATGAACCTTTTGATAAAATTTTTGTTGTTTACTTAGTATTCTTTGTTGAAAGCTAAACCTAGGTAGGCTCATATGTTAATTTCTAAGCCCTTGAAGGCCGTCTCTTATCTCAGGGCATTTTGGCAGTTTTTCACAGCTAGAGGACATTAGTTCACGTGTGATATATATAACATTGTGCTCACACATGTGGAGTTACCTTAGAGTCAGCACTGATTGGCTAAAATGCATGTCTGTCAAAATAATTAAAATAAGGTAGTATAGTGTATTAATTTTACCGTAATAAAGGGATTATCTATCTTTTTAAACAATAACAATTCTGGAGTAGACTGTCCCTTTAATTAGTTTTTTTACATAATGCTAAACATAATTTCTACCTATAACAAAATGTTGGTGTATGGAGCCTTTTTTGGGCACACCAATAAAACTTGCAGTATAAGAATATCTGATAATGAATAAATGAAGGAATTCAATTGTTTTCTGTGCCATCACTCGTTCCTTTTGTTTATTCATTGAAGGGTTTGTTCATTTTCCATATTCAAATGAAAAGAATACAGCAAGATTGTTTTTTGTTTTTTTTTACATTTCTCAGATTCTGAATGCATATGTCTATCAAACAGTCATCATTAATATTTAAATATCTGATGTGTTATACTTTCTTTTTGGTTGCATATCTTTCATTTGTGCAAACTCCCTGAACTATCAAAAATTTAACTCATGCTCAGGATAGTTTTCTGTTTGATTTCACTGAAGACTTATAACCAAACTGGTATATTTACCTGGTATCTTTTTATTTAAAAAAAAGATCAGTATAAAGGCCACAGTTGAGAAAAATCATTTACATTGATAAATTCCTTTAGGCAATTAATCTTCTTGAATTAAAGTCTAATGATAATGCCTCATTTCCTTTTCCCATTGTCTAGCCTGAAGTAATATTCACTATTGCTTCATTATGAAACAATAAATCTCTTAATTTTGATGGCTTAACAGCAGCGTTTTACTTAAAGTCCTTACCAGGAGAAATCATTTGATGCACTTTTGTTTTAGGAAAATATCCTATTCTTTCAAAATTAATATCTTGGTTACAGTTAATGTTTTCTACATGTAAGCCTTTTGTGATTAAATGTCTTGGACAGTCTTTAAAAATGAAAGCAGGTGTGTTCCAAGGGTGTATTTAAGACCATTGCAAAATAATTTTTATAATATATGCCAAAAAGACCCTTAATCCCAAAAGGGAAAAATTGGGAATTCAAAAACTGAACAGCTTATAGTTAAAGACTGTTCCTCTTTTTCTGATATGTCTTCTAATGACTCAGATAGCTATCATAAATCAGTTTATTCTGATGATTCACCTATAAATAAGAAACCTGAGAAATGTTTACAAAAATTAAAACATTTAGAAGAGGATGAACCTATTTTCAAAGACGCACTTGGTAATATTAGGTTTGACCCAGACTCATTACACCACCCCAGATCAGCTGAATGGGGTCCAGACTTAGACATGGTAAAATTTGTGGAACATCATATTCGAGTTCCTTTGAAACCCAAATCAAGAAACAAAATGAGGGCAGAATGCCCTAGGCCTTTATTGCCAAAAAGTAGTCATTTAACCCCAGAAATTGACCCTAAAAATCTTAAGTTTATAGGTACCCCTGGCTAAAAACTTAAAAAAAGGTATGGATAAGTCTTGGAAATCTTGCCAGGATAAATTATTGGATGCTATTGGTCCCATCACTAAATTATTAGAATTTTCAGACAACGCAGTTACCGATAATGAACTTGTTGACCCTATTACAGTCAGGGAATGGGTATACAGGATTTTATGTTTAGTTGGCAATGCAAATGTTTCAATGACTATTGAAAGACGCAAAAATATCCTTAGAAAAATAGATATTAAAATGATAGATTCGGCCACTAATGAGCTAAATTCTGATGAAGATGGTCTCCTTTTCAGAGACTCTTTTTTGAAAGACCTAAACAAATATGCTAATACTTTTACTACTCTTAGCAAAGTTAAATCTTCTTTTAAGAAAATTTTTCATAATAATAATAATTTCTCTGACAGGGCCCAGCATTTTATTGATCTATTGTGCAGGTTAAGACAACTGAATTGAGGAATTTAAAGAATATTAAGAAGTTATAACATTTGTTTCTATAAATATGTTTTTTCCTTTTTCTTAGATCTTGAGGGGGCGCTCCCCAAAATCTTACAATATATAAATAATTCAAAAACACCTTTACAAATTAGACATATTAAGTGGTTGTCATTTAATTGCAGTATGCATGTAATCCTGCAAATAATTGTGGAATCAGTATTAAAATAATAATAAACACTAAATTAAAGGTAGCTATAACAAAATATTGAAAACAAAGATTTGCTTGAGAATTGCACATAGATGTATTGTTGAAAATTATGGGATCAATCACAGTCTTTCAAAATAACATATCAATAGATTTATCTACAAAAATACCCATTGACTTTAATGATGATTTTCAGTTGAAAATCATTAGATCATTTGAAAATCATTAGATCGCTTAGATTGTGATCAACCCCTATATTTGCTTTAAAAAATGTGTCATGTTTTAGTTTCTAGAAAGATATAGGCACCACCATGTTGAAACCAAGGTTTCCCTTATCTAATATATTCTGCTGAAGACGATAAAGGGCAGATATAACAGATCTCCTAAAGTGTGCATACAATGCCTATTTGGAATAGAGTGATACTAACTTTTTCAGCCCATTAATAATTTATGTTACTAAATAGTCTTGGCAAGGGTTATGATATAAAAATAATTGGCTTTTAAATCTAGAATAATTAAGTTGTAGAGTCCATAATTTTATAGAAACTCAAGGAAATGTGTGGAATATTCAAATCACCCTGGACTTTTCCAACTGTGGCAAGTGACAATCTCTGCTCTCATGTAATTGGTTAGTTAAGATCAGGAGGAGAGATTGCACAAGAAAGTTCTTGTGTAATCCTAACTTCTGCCAGTGGATGACAGATACCTGGCAATCAATGGGGCTATGATGATAACTATATCTGCCTGCAGCTTAAAGGGACACTGAACCCAATTTTTTTGTTTCGTGATTCAGATAGAGCATGACATTTTAAGCAACTTTCTAATTTACTCCAATTATCAAATTTTCTTCATTATCTTGGTATCTTTATTTGAAATGGTGATCAACCTGGGTTGTTCTTGCTGATTGGTGGATAAATTCATCCACCAATAAAAAAGTGCTGTCCAGAGTCTGAACTAATAAAAAAGCTTAGATGCCTTATTTTTCAAATAAAGATAGAAAAAGAATGAGATTAGAAAGTTGCTTAAAATTGCATGCTCTATCTGAATCACGAAAGAAAAAAAAAATGGGTCCAGTGTCCCTTTAAATGTGGCCTAAATTGTTAAGATTTTCTCAGATGGCCTTACTTTGTATATATATATATATATATATATATATATATATATATATATATATATATATATATATGTGTGTGTGTGTGTCTGTGTGCATACGTTTCACAGACCATAACTTGCAGTTCTTAGTAAACTCTGAGTACTGCAGGTCACTGTGAGCTTCAAGCTGAATTCCTTCTCTCTCAATTCCTCTTTTCTCTTTCAACTGTGTAGAACACACATATAGTGAGGCTTTTGAAGTTGAAGTGAGGGAAACTATAAGGGCTTTATTATATTACTCGGCCTGACCTAGAGATTAATATTAATGCATATTGTTAATAGGTTTATGTTGAATTAATACTTACTACTTTACCCTTTTATACATCTAACTCATGTCTTTATTTGGAATAGGGTTTCTTTAAGAAAACAAATTTGTAACAAAAAACAGATATTAATTTTGTTTTTACGAAACAAGTTTCCGAATGAATGCACCACAAAATTTAAAGTAAGTGAAAAAATACTAACGAAATTCATCAGTATTATTTTTTTTTCTTTATCTTACCTTTTAGGGGTTAAATACTTATCTCTAGTGCACTGGAGAGCTGCCCTAACACTTATCCTTCTTCTCAGAGCCCTGAACTATGCTAATAGGATACTTGGGGTTGTGGATCCCAGAACCTGCATTCAAGGAGAAGGTTCTTTAAGGCAGGCCCTGGGATCCACTGCTCTAAGCATCCCATTAGAATATTCTGGAGCTCTGAGAAGAAGGATCAGTGTTAGTGCGGCTCTCCAGCATAATAGTAGTAAGTATAATGCTATAGGTGAACTTTTTCCCTTGTAGCAAAGGGACATTTACATTTGTTTATTATAATGAATATAAATTTTCCATGAATATTCAGTATTAGTTTAGTTTCAAACTAAATGAATACCAAATAGTGCAAGGAAATGAATATCTCCGACTATTAGTTCAGTAAGATATTGGACAAGCAACATTTTTTGGTGCTGCACAAGTCTAGAAAACATTAAAAGCTTTTTCTACAAAATACCAACAAATGAAAATATACATTAGGTGCAGGATTACAAGTGGAGCGCTAAATTATTGCCCGCCCACAAACAGGCAAATTTAATAATTAACCAGCCATTACAAGTGGCTGGTTATTGCTACCATGAACTTGCGTTCAGAAAATTAACCAAATATCCGATCTCTGGTTAATTTTCTAAAAGTGCCCCAAATACCCTCAAAATAGAGGGCATTATAGTTTTTATTGAAAAAACAATGTATCATTTTTAAAAATAAAAAACAACTGCATTGGGCAGTTTCTGGAGTTTAAAGTTGGTGGGAGTGGGGTGTTAGGAAAAAAAAAAAACTGCACTGAAAAGTGCCTTTACATAGCGGTCTATGGGAACTATGTGTTCCCAGTAAATATTTATGTATATGACTATACAATATATGTATACACACATATTAACACGTAAATACCGGTATATATATATGTATTTCAGCATATACATATTTATTTACAAATTCTGCATTTGCTGCGCTTAGGTTCTAATGCCGTCTCTGATGACATCAGAACGAGGCTCCAATTGGAACCTATGGAAGTGGGCTCTCATGAGCGCAATGCTTCCCAGCAATATGAACGCGAGCTCACATTTGAGTTGCTGTTAACTTGTAATATTACCGTGCACTGGTATTACACAGTGTAGAGCAAATATCACTTTCGTGAAAGCTATATTTAGCTCTCCACTTGTAATCTGGCCCTAGGTCTGCAAAATCAAATGATCATATTAGGAAACACTTAAAATGATATTGTATAATAATTTTAAACCTTATTGTATGTTTTATATATTCTGATTATAGTTAATATCTGAAAAGTGAGGTAATTTTGCTTTTATTATTATTAAAGTGTTGCTAAAAACTGATTATATATAAATTAATAGTTTAGTCAATTGAATGAACATTTTTATTAAGTTTTGAAAAAATATATATTAATACAGTAACAAGGCAAGTCTTGATCTTTATTTGTAACAAATAAAAATCTGGTTAAAATATGAAAAATGCACAGTGAGTATATATAAGCTTGTAGACCCTGATGAGCTTAAAGGTATATAAAAGTCAGTAGCATGCTGTGGCTGTAGAAACCCAGCTTAGTTTTGAAACACACTTAAGAATATTAAGTACATTTAAAAAAGTTATTTTAGCCTTTTTAACATGGCTGATTGACACTTTTTACAACCCCTGCAGGTGTTGATCTCAGAGTGTACCCGCTTATTAACTCGTACAATCTTGTGTTTGATTGACCATTGTGTATGAATTATTAAAGCCTATCTAAGATTCTAGCATCTATGTTTAAAATGGATGTTAGAAGCTAGAAGCTAAAGTATTGTGAAGCGCCAGAGCATAGCATTATCTAGAACCCCCTGCTCTCTAGAAACACTGAGGGTTTTCTTTGGAAATGGTAATGCAATTTTACGTGTAGATATCAGTTTTCAATGATATATTTTGCTTCTCTTTATATATGCATATGTGGCTTATAAAAGGGTTTCTGGTCTAAGGTATGACGTGGGCCTGTGGCTGACACATGGGCTACTGGGCCAGGGGTCTGATCTGAGGCTATGCATGGTTGTGGGCTACTTTGAATGCTATCTGAGGTCTCATCCGGGTATTAGGCTTTTTGAGAGTGGAGAGGAAAGTGCTGCTGTAGTATTCATCCGCAAAGCAAAGGAAACAGAGCGGACCAACTCATGTGAAAACAAGGGGATTAGTGTGGAGCCAACCAAAAAGAAAGCGGCGGACTACCGCAAAGTGCACAAAGGAAAAGTGGAAGACTGCTGAGCAACAGTAAAAAGGTGAGTTTATTTCCAATATAAAAAATACACATAGGGGTGAACAAAGTCACAGCAAACAAGAAAGGAGACAGCAATCTTACATGTTTCACGCACACTTGCGCTTAATCATCTATGATTAAGCGCAAGTGTGCGTGAAACACACGCTCAGCAGCCTTCCACTTTTCCTTTGTAGGCTTTTTGAGAGATCTCTGGGCATTTGTGTATGGTCATAGGTCTAATGTGGGTGTTGGGTTGTCAATGGGACTACAGAGTCATTTGAATCTGATGTGGTTTCCAATAGAGGCACTGGGCTTATAAAGGGGAATTAGGGCTAGGAGATTTGTTCTGAGGACTTATGTTGGTAAAAGGCCTATGTAGGGTTTGTAAGTCCATGGATCATAAGGCTGGCAGAGAAGTTGCAGAGCCAAAACAGTAAATACAAATTAAACTGGAATGTTTTTGCTTCAATGTAACATTAATTTGCCCCTAGTTTAGTAACATTACTTTTCTGTTAGCTAAATAAGGGCAAGATTATGAGTGGAGCACAAAATTGTGCTTTCGCAAGTTTGATATTTGCGCTCCACTTGTAATACCAGCGCACGCAATTGGGCGCTGGTATTTGATGTGGCCCGCAATGAAATGTGACCTATTGTTTGCATTGCATGGAACCTTTTTGCTCAATAGAGCACGCTCCCCTAAGCTCCAATGAAAGCCTCATTCTCATGCTGTGAGACACGGCATGAGAACCTAGCACAGTGAAGGGGGTAAGTGGCATAGAGATGAGCAGCAGATGTAAATATATATATGTATATGAATATATACAAATATATTTATGTGTTTATTTGTGTATATACACATACTGCATTAACACATAAATATATATGTATATAAGCATATACATACAGGGAGTGCAGAATTATTAGGCAAGTTGCATTTTTGAGGATTAATTTTATTATTGAACAACAACCATGTTCTCAATGAACCCAAAAAAATCATTAATATCAAAGCTGAATAGTTTTGGAAGTAGTTTTCAGTTTGTTTTTAGTTATAGCTATTTTAGGGGGATATCTGTGTGTGCAGGTGACTATTACTGGGCATAATTATTAGGCAACTTAACAAAAAACAAATATATACCCATTTCAATTATTTATTTTTACCAGTGAAACCAATATGACATCTCAACATTCACAAATATACATTTCTGACATTCAAAAACAAATCAGTGACCAATATAGCCACCTTTCTTTGCAAGGACACTCAAAAGCCTGCCATCCATGGATTCTGTCAGTGTTTTGATCTGTCCACTATCAACATTGCGTGCAGCAGCAACCACAGCCTCCCAGACACTGTTCAGAGAGGTGTACTGTTTTCCCTCCTTTTAAATCTCACATTTGATGATGGACCACAGGTTCTCAATGGGGTTCAGATCAGGTGAACAAGGAGGCCATGTCATTAGATTTTCTTCTTTTATACCCTTTCTTGCCAGCCACGCTGTGGAGTACTTGGACACGTGTGATGGAGCATTGTCCTGCATGAAAATCATGTTTTTCTTGAAGGATGCAGACTTCTTCCTGTACCACTGCTTGAAGAAGGTGTCTTGCAGAAACTGGCAGTAGGACTGGGAGTTGAGCTTGACTCCATCCTCAACCCGAAAAGGCCCCACAAGCTCATCTTTGATGATACCAGCCCAAACCAGTACTCCACCTCCACCTTGCTGGCGTCTGAGTCGGACTGGAGCTCTCTGCCCTTTACCAATCCAGCCACGGGCCCATCCATCTGGCCCATCAAGACTCACTCTCATTTCATCAGTCCATAAAACCTTAGAAAAATCAGTCTTGAGATATTTCTTGGCCCAGTCTTGACGTTTCAGCTTGTGTGTCTTGTTTAGTGGTGGTCGTCTTTCAGCCTTTCTTACCTTGGCCATGTCTCTGAGTATTGCACACCTTGTGCTTTTGGGCACTCCAGTGAAGTTGCAGCTCTGAAATATGCCAAACTGGTGGCAAGTGGCATCTTGGCAGCTGCACGCTTGACTTTTCTCAGTTCATGGGCAGTTATTTTGCGCCTTGGTTCTTCCACACGCTTCTTGCGACCCTGTTGACTATTTTGAATGAAACGCTTGATTGTTCGATGATCACGCTTCAGAAGCTTTGCAATTTTAAGAGTGCTGCATCCTTCTGCAAGATATCTCACTATTTTTGACTTTTCTGAGCCTGTCAAGTCCTTCTTTTGACCCATTTTGCCAAAGCAAAGGAAGTTGCCTAATAATTATGCACACCTGATATAGGGTGTTGATGTCATTAGACCACACCCCTTCTCATTACAGAGATGCACATCACCTAATATGCTTAATTGGTAGTAGGCTTTCGAGCCTATACAGCTTGGAGTAAGACAACATGCATAAAGAGGATGATGTGGTCAAAATACTCATTTGCCTAATAATTCTGCACTCCCTGTATATGTTTAAAGGGAACACATATGGCTAGATTTAGAGTTTGGCGGCCAAAGGGGTGCGTTAGCTACGCATGCTTTTTTTCCCCCGCACCTTTTAAATACTGCTGGTATTTAGAGTTCACAGAATGGCTGGGTTTTCAGTGCGTTAGGCTCCAAAAAGGGAGCATAGAGTATAATTTAACGCCACTGCAACTCTCGATACCAGCGGTGCTTACGGACGCGGCCAGCTTCAAAAACGGGCTCGTGCACGATTCCCCCATAGAAAACAATGGGGCTGTTTGAGCTGAAAAAGCCGCGTTCAGCTCCTAACGCAGCCCCATTGTTTCCTATGGGGAAACACTTCCTACGTCTGAACCTAACACTCTAACATGTACCCCCGAGTCTAAACAACCCTAACCTTACACTTATTAACCCCTAATCTGCCGCCCCCGCTATCGCTGACCCCTGCATATTATTTTTAACCCCTAATCTGCCGCTCCGTACACCCCCGCCACCTACATTATTAACCCCTAATCCGCCTCACTCCCGCCTCAATAACCCTATAATAAATAGTATTAACCTCTAATCTGCCCTCCCTAACATTGCCGACACCTAACTTCAAGTATTAACCGCTAATCTTCCGACAGGAGCTCACCGCTACTCTAATAAATTTATTAACCCCTAAAGCTAAGTCTAACTTTAACCCTAACACCCCCCTAAATTAAATATAATTTAAATCTAACGAAATAAATTAACTCTTATTAAATAAATTATTCCTATTTAAAGCTAAATACTTACCTGTAAAATAAACCCTAATATAGCTACAATATAAATTATAATTATATTGTAGCTATTTTAGGGTTAATATTTATTTTACAGGCAACTTTGTATTATTTTAACCAGGTACAATAGCTATTAAATAGTTAATAACTATTTAATAGTTACCTAGTTAAAATAATTACAAAATTACCTGTAAAATAAATCCTAACCTAAGTTACAATTAAACCTAACACTACACTATCAATAAAATAATTAAATAAAATACCTACAATTATCTACAATTAAATCTAACACTACACTATCAATAAATAAATTAAATACAATTCCTACAAATAAATACAATTAAATTAACTAACTAAAGTACAAAAAATAAAAAGAACTAAGTTACAAAAATTAAAAAAATATTTACAAACGTTTGAAAAAAATTACAACAATTTTAAACTAATTACACCTACTCTAAGCCCCCTAATAAAATAACAAAGACCCCCAAAATAAAAAAATGCCCTACCCTATTCTAAATTACAAAAGTTCAAAGCTCTTTTACCTTACCAGCCCTTAAAAGGGCCCTTTGCTGGGCATGCCCCAAAGAATTCAGCTCTTTTGCCTGTAAAAAAAAAACATACAATACCCCCCCCAACATTACAACCCACCACCCGCATACCCCTAATCTAACTCAAACCCCCCCTTAAATAAACCTAACACTAAGCCCCTGAAGATCTTCCTACCTTGTCTTCAACATGCCAGGTATCACCGATAGTTCCAGGCTCCGAAATCTTCATCGAAGCCCAAGCGGGGGCTAGACATCCATCATCCGGCTGAAGTCTTCTATCAAGCGACGGCTGAAGAGGTCCAGAAGAGGCTCCAAAGTCTTTATCCTATCCGGGCAGAAGAGTAGATCCAGACCGGCAACCATCTTCTTCCAAGCGCCATCTTCTATCTTCATCCGATGACGACCGGCTCCATCTTGAAGACCTCCAGCGCGGACCGATCCTCTTCTTCCGACGTCCAACTGAAGAATGAAGGTTCCAAGATGGCGTCCCTCAAATTCCGATTGGCTGATAGGATTCTATCAGCCAATCGGAATTAAGGTAGGAAAATTCTGATTGGCTGATGGAATCAGCCAATCAGAATCAAGTTCAATCCGATTGGCTGATCCAATCAGCCAATCAGATTGAGCTCGCATTCTATTGGCTGTTCCGATCAGCCAATAGAATGTGAGCTCAATCTGATTGGCTGATCGGATCAGCCAATCGGATTGAACTTGATTCTGATTGGCTGATTCCATCAGCCAATCAGAATTATCCTACCTTAATTCCGATTGGCTGATAGAATCCTATCAGCCAATCGGAATTCGAGGGACGCCATCTTGGATGATGTCCCTTAAAGGAACCTTCATTCTTCAGTTGGA
The DNA here is from genome assembly GCF_027579735.1 of Bombina bombina. NCBI lineage: Eukaryota > Metazoa > Chordata > Amphibia > Anura > Bombinatoridae > Bombina > Bombina bombina. Next base: position 928,725,581 of record NC_069501.1, on the reverse strand, counting down.
CGTCGGAAGAAGAGGATCGGTCCGCGCTGGAGGTCTTCAAGATGGAGCCGTTCCTCATCGGATGAAGATAGAAGATGCCGCTTGGATCAAGATGGTTGCCGGTCCGGATGTCCTCTTCTGCCCAGATAGGATGAAGATTTCTTCCCGAAGATGGACTTCTTCATTTGCCGGTTGGATCCAGACTTCAGCCGGAGGATGGACGTCACTCTTCAGCCCCCGCTTGGGCTTGGAGGAAGATTTCGGAGGCTCTTCTGGACAGATCGGGACCTGGTGTGGTGAAGACAAGGTAGGGAGATCTTCAGGGGCTTAGTGTTAGGTTTATTTAAGGGGGGTTTGGGTTAGATTAAGGGTATGTGGGTGTTGGGTTGTAATGTTGGGGGGGGGTATTGTATGTTTTTTTTTTTACAGGCAAAAGAGCTGAATTATTTGGGGCATGCCCCAAAAAGGGCACTTTTCAGGGCTGGTAAGGTAAAAGAGCTTTTCTATTTTTATTTTAGAATAGGGTAGGGCATTTTTTTATTTTGGGGGGCTTTGTTATTTTATTAGGGGGCTTAGAGTAGGTGTAATTAGTTTAAAATTGTTGTAATATTTTTCTAATGTTTGTAAATATTTTTTTATTTTTTGTAACTTAGTTCATTTTTATTTTTTGTACTTTAGTTAGTTTATTTCATTGTATTTATTTGTAGGTATTTTATTTAATTTATTTATTCATAGTGTAGTGTTAGGTTTAATTGTAGGTAATTATAGGTATTGTATTTAATTAATTTATTGATAGTGTAGTGTTCGGTTTAATTGTAGATAATTGTAGGTATTGTATTTAATTAATGTAATGATAGTGTAGTGTTAGGTTTAATTGTAACTTAGGTTAGGATTTATTTTACAGGTAATTTTGTAATTATTTTAACAATTTTAGCTATTAAATAGTTATTAACTATTTAATAGCTATTGTACCTGTTTAAAATAATTACAAAGTTGCCTGTAAAATAAATATTAATCCTAAAATAGGTACAATATAATTATAATTTATATTGTAGCTATATTAGGATTTATTTTACAGATATGTATTTATCTTTAAATAGGAATAATGTATATAATAAGAGTTAATTTATTTTGTTAGATTTAAATTATATTTAACTTAGGGGGGTGTTAGGGTTAGACTTAGCTTTAGGGGTTAATCCATTTATTAGAGTAGCGGTGAGCTCCGGTCAGCAGATTAGGGGTTAATACTTGAAGTTAGCTGTCGGCGATGTTAGGGAGGGCAGATTAGGGGTTAATACTATTTATTATAGGGTTATTGAGGAGGGAGTGAGGCGGATTAGGTGTTAATACATTTATTATACTAGCGGTGAGCTCCGGTCGGCAGATTAGGGGTTTATTATTGTAGGTAGCTGGCGGCAATGTTGTGGGGGGCAGATTAGGGGTTAATAAATATAATATAGGGGTCAGGGGTGTTAGGGGCAGCAGATTTGGGGTACATAGGGATAATGTAAGTGGCGGCGGTGTACGGAGCGGCAGATTAGGGGTTAAAAAATTTAAATATAGTGGCGGCGATGTGGGGGGACCTCGGTTTAGGGGTGCATAGGTAGTTTATGGGTGTTAGTGTACTTTAGAGCACAGTAGTTATGAGCTTTATAAACCTGCGTTAGCCCAGAAAGCTCTTAACTCCTGACTTTTTTCTGCGGCTGGAGTTTTGTCGTTAGATTTCTAACGCTCACTTCAGCCACGACTCTAAATACCGGCGTTAGAAAGATCCCATTGAAAAGATAGGATACGCAATTGATGTAAGGGGATCTGCGGTATGGAAAAGTCGCGGCTGGAAAGTGAGCGTTAGACCCTTTAATGACTGGCTCCAAATACCAGAGGGCGGTAAAAACCAGCGTTAGGACCCTCTAACGCTGGTTTTGACAGCTACCGCCCAACTCTAAATCTAGCCGATAGTGTTTTAAGTGACGTTTTCTTTTCTAACAACTCACAGCTGCCAACTGAAACTTTATTTTGGGGGCATTTGGGGCACTTTTAGAAAATTAACCAGAGAGTATGGTGGTTTAGGGGTTAATAGTTTAGTTAGAGACTTTACGATGTAGGGGATGGCAGTTTAAGGGTTAATAGTTTATTTAGATAGTTTGCATTGTGGGGATGTGGCAGATTAGTGGTTAATAGTGTAGTGGGGTCTTTGTGGTGGGCTATGTGGTGGTTTAGGGGTTATTAGACTAGGGGTTTATAGTTATTTAGGTTAGTACACGCGTAAGGTGTAAGGTTTTTAAAAAAACGTTTCTGCTCCATTGACTTCTATGGAGCAGTAGGTTATTGCGCTAGCAGTAGGTTATTTTGTGAGTCAGGTTAGCGCTGTAGTGATAATTTTTTAATTTCAACTTGTCATACCAGTGCAAAATGACTTACTACTACTGCAAATGGTGCTCTAGCCCTTTATGTGTAAACACTTTGCAGCATGCCGTAACATTGATAAAATGATACAACTATACCTAAAGACCCTTATTTATACGAGGATAAAAAGTTCAGGAAAAACACTGGCATCTCTTACAGAGCGATCCTGCTCTTAAAAAAATTGTTAGTTGAACGCCCACTAGTAGGTTTTAAACATGGAAAAAAACCTCAAGGATCTCCTGGTAAAAAACTGACCCGGTTGGATGTTACATTTAGAAAAGTTGAGAAGCAAAAGTAGGTTGCTACAAGTCTGATGGTTGTGTTACATGTAACAGCTTAATTGTTGGAGAAACATTTGGACACCCACGCACAGGCAAGATGATGCACTTGAATTATCGATTGACATGCTCTCCATGTCAGCATTTATCATTGCACCAGCAATCGGTCACTAGCAGGGGGTGTCAATTAACCCAATCGGATTCAATCGGGTTGATTGACTATGGTGTAAGCTTTGCATGTTTGACGAAAGATCGGAATGAACCAGTAGTAAGGGATAGGTTGAATATGTGAGCTGGAGTGAGGGAAGAAGACAGAGAAGGTATTATATGTGAAGGGATAGGGTCAAGTGGGCAGGTAGTGAGGTGTGAGAAAGACAATAGGGAACTCAATTCATTCTCAGTGGTAGGGGGGAAGGTGCCGAGAGTGGTGGAGGGGTTGACCAGGGGCGGAGATGGAAGGTTACAGTCTTGAGTTGGGATATTATATCAGATGGCAAGTATTTTGTTGAAAAAATAGTTTGCCTGGTCTTGAGCATTAAAGGCAGATGAAGGGGGTGGTGCAGGTGGATAGAGTTGAAAATGGAGTAGAGACATTTAGGGTTTGAGGAGTGAGTAGATATAAGAGAAGAGAAGTAGGTTTGCTTGGCTATGTGAAGGGCAGAGGAGTAAATATAAAGAATTAACTTATAGTGGAGGAAATCTGGTTCAGAGCGGGATTTCCTCCAGGCATGTGCAGCAGTACTGGAGCATTTTTGCAGCTCGAATGTTTGCTTAGAGTGCTAGGATTGGAGCTGTCGTGGGGTTTTCCGTATTTGGGGAGGAGCAAAAGTGCAGAGGAGAGATTATTGTTATAGTGGGTTGCAGCAAGGTCAGGGCAGGATATCGAGGAAGTTTGGGGGAGGCATTTTTGAATAAGTTTGGAAAGTTAGAAAGAATCCTCAGTATGCAGATATCTATAGGTGCGGGGGCGAGGGGGGATGTAGGTTTAGCCTGTATATCAAGATTATAGGTGATCAGATGGTGGTCTGAGATGTGAAATGGACAACATGTGATGTCAGGGAGAGAGCAGAGGTAGGAGAATACCAGATCAATAGAGTGTCCATTGCGGTGAGTAGGGAATAGGATGGAACTTTAAGAGACCAAAGGAGTTTGTGAGTGAGATAAGTTTAGAGGTAGGGGTAGATGGGTTATCAATGTGGATGTTGAAGCCCCCAGAATTAGAGCAGGTGTATTTGTCGAGAGAAAGTTAGAAAACCAGGCAGCAAAGTTGTCAAGGAATTGAGAGGTTGGTCCAGGGGAAAAGGGGGAGAACAGGCAGATCCAGTGGACTTCAAAGGAGGTAAAAGAGAATGATGGATAAGGATGCAGGTGCTGATAGGAGCAGGAGGCGGGGAATAAGATTCCAACACTGCCACCATGTCTCTCACCTGGCTAAGGTGTGTGGCTAAAGTGGAGACCACCATGCGTGAGAGCAGCAATGTAAGCAGTGGCAGAAGAAGGTAACCAGGTTTCAGTAATTGCTAGAAAATTAAAATCTTTAGAAACAAACAGGTCGTGAACAGTTGTAAGTTTGTTACAGACAGAGTGTACATTTCAAAGAGCACAAGAAAAGAATGGGGACAAGTGCTCTAAGTTAATTGTTAGGATTGCATGACCTAGAGTTTTTGCAGTGGGGGACTGAGTGAGAGTCTAAAAGTGTGGTGATTGCTGCAGGGCCAGGGTTAGGAGAGATGTCACCAGCAGCAAGCAGTAGTAGGAGTGTGAGTGGCAAAAGGTGAGAGTGAGACTTGAAGGAGCAGCTTTGATTAGACACAGAAGAGTTAGATGGGGAAGTATTTCTTAAGAGAGACAGAGTAGTTCATGAGAGGACAGCATAGGGGGTGAGAGAATGGAGGGTGAGATATTGATAGTGTTGGGTTATTGTTGTTATAGGGAAGTGCAGTGAATTTTAGGACAAGAGCAGACAGAAATAGCAGAACAGACATGTAGAGCATAGTGCTAGTGTATAGTTAGTAAGTTGTACCTGTTAGTGGGACTGAAGTTTCCCCCTCCAGTTTATAGCTCAAGTTCTTAACTCTGCCACTTGTAACACGGGCCATTTAGAAGCACAGGGCACACATAGCCAAGACTCAGATAGCCTTTCCTCAGCTCTATATAGCAGTGAGGTTTGAATTGTAATGAATACATTCAAGCAGACTAGTTAGGTAGACTGGAGTTACACACACTTACAAATTAGATTGGGGGGGTGCAAATGGCTGGGGATACACACAGAAATTTTACAAAGGATCGGGTAACAGATTTACAGAAAAGTCATAAATTCAGAGATCAGAAGAGATGCATACCAGAGTATTGCAAACAGATTAAAGGGATGTGGAAAGGCAACCAGGCAGATAAAGAAAGCAGACGAGATGCATACCAGAGTATTGCAAACAGATAAAAGGGACATGGAAAAGCAACCAGGCAGATAAAGGAAGCAGGAGAGATGCATACCAGAGTATTGCAAATAGATTAAAGGGACATGGAAAGGCAACCAGACAGATAAAGGAAGCAGGAGAGATGCATACCTGTAGACTGATGAGATGAAGGAGGGTTAGAGCTGCATGTTGTTAGTAGAGCATTCTGAATGATAGTGTTATGGATATAACTCCAGGTCTTAACTCTGCCACTTGTAACACAGACCACTTAGAAGCACTGGGCACACATAGCCAAGACTCAGATAGCCTTTCCTCAGCTGTATATAGCAGTGAGGTTTGAGTTGTAATATACATCTTTAGACATGTATATGTATGTATGTCTATGTTAAAGCCCTTTCCCTGTCTATTTTTTCTAACACCTTAGACCTTGGGGCATATTTATGAAAGGCCTGTCAGACATGATCCGATATTACGGATCCGATATTACTGATCATGTCCGACAGACCTTGCTGAATGCGGAGAGCAATATGCTCTTCGTATTCAGCATTGCACCAGCAGCTCTGGTGCAAGCCGCCCCCTGCAGATTTGAGGCCAATCGGCCGCTAGCAGGGGGTGTCAATCAATCCAATCGTATTTGATCAGGTTGAATTGTGGCAATGTCTGTCCACCTCCTCAGAGCAGGTGGACAGGTTATGGAGCAGCGGTCTTTAGAAGGCTCACCAGAAACATGGGGTTCAAGCTCCATATGGAGCTTGATAGATATGCCCCCTCATATATTTGAGCCCTTATAACTTTTTTGTGCAATATTTATTTTCAATATTTTTTTTATTAGATGGAGTTATTATGAGTGTAATTTATTTTTTATGTGTTTTGTGCAACTTTTTTTTTAATAAAAGTTAACCAGAGCTCTGAGGACGCAGTAATCATTCTAGCGTAAATCACAATTGCGCTTAATCTATTACATTTACTTTCTACTCACAATACCAGCTGTAAATCTGAGGAGAGCAAACACCTGTGATAAGCCCCTTCTGGCTCATGCCTAGCTGTAAGCAATCCACTCGTAATCTTGCCCTTAGTGTAGTCTATTAGGCCTGAATCTACATATGGAGTGGGCAGTGATTAGGATTGTTAAATTTTGCATTGGATATAAGGGGAATCAACAAATTTCATGTAGGAAATCATAGAATAGCTATTGGGGGAAAAAACTTAATTTTACAATTTGATACAGTTTGGTACAACAACATTTCTCATACAAATCATCTTCACTCAGTCTAGCTTAATACATTCTCATTTAAGGTACAGTGGGAGTAAAGACATTACACTGCCAAATACATCAAAAGTATTTTGATGCACTTAAGCAAAAAGGGGTTTATCGAGGGTGTCTGTGTCTGTATTTACAGACATATTTACACATATAAGCACGTAAATACATATGTATACATATATAGAAGTGCATTGGAGCCCTTTGCAGTCAAGTAGATGAAAACATGAAAAAGCATATTTATGCAATATTCATATGTCATGTTTACCTGTGTATGTACTGTAAATATTTCACATTCCAATTCACATAGGGGCATACGTTCTATGTATTTTCTAAATAGATATATATATATATATATATATATATATATATATATATAGCTATACCTATATATACTCATGTAGAATATATAGGTCAAGATATATATTGTAAATATAGATATATATTTTACCAAATACCATTATATATATATATATATATATATATATATATATGTATAAAATCATCCTATACCTATATATAGTAATCTAATTATATAGGTATAAATATATTACCAAAATAAATAAACATATTCCTTTATAGGAAGAATATTGGAATGTGAAATATTCATATTTCATGTCGGGTTAGCGCACTTGAGAAAATGCTATCGGTTTGCGCAACTTGTTTGGTGTTAATTTTTTTCTGCTTTTCGCTCTCCTTTGGAGAAATATGTTAACACGGTCACAACATTTTAACTTTGTCTTTTTGCCTGCAGTTTAACATGCAAGACAAAACTTTTTACTTTCAACTTGTAATATGTCCTGTACACAATGCACGCAAAACGTTGAGTGAAGTTAATGCTTGAACTACCACTCCACTCATAATCTAGCCCTTAATAAGAGTACAAAAGTACAATATTAAGGGTCAGATTACAAGTGAACAGAGTAATACCAGTGCATGCTAATGTGTGCTGATATTACAAGTTGTCAGCAATGCGAACGTGAGCTTGCTTTTGCATTTCTGGGAAGTATTGTGCTCCCAAGAGTGCGCTTCCATAGGCTCTTATGGAAGCCTCTGTCTCATGCCGTGATACACGGCATGAAAACCTCACACAGCAAAGCGGTAAGTAGCGCAGCGGTGGCAGCAAAGTGTAAATATATATGTATATATGACTATATACATATATATGTATGTGTTAATATGTATATATAATCATTTTAACATGTAAGTATATATGTATATATTCATATACATATATATTTACTGGGAACACACGCGGCTAGATTACGAGTTGTGCGTTAGGGTTAAAAAGCAGCGTTAAGAGGTCCTAATGCTGCGTTTTAACGCCCGCTGGGATAACGAGTCTTGCAGGTACAGGTGTGCCGCTCACTTTTTTGGTCAGACTCGAAAATACGGCAAATCCACTTATATCAATTGCGTATCCATATTTTCAATGGGACTTGCATAACGCTGGTATTATGAGTCTAACCAAAAGTGAGCGGTACAGCCTCTCCTGTCAAGACTGGTACCGCATTTAAAAGTCAGTAGTTAAGAGTTTTATAGGCTAACGCCGTAGTATAAAATTCTTACCTAAAGTGCTAAAAAGTACACTAACAACCATAAACTACCTATTAACCCCTAAACCGAGCCCCCCCCCCCCCCACATCGCAAACACTAAATAAAAATGTTTAACCCCTAATCTGCCGAACCGGACATCGCCGCCACTATAAAAAATATATTAACCCCTAAACCACCGCCCTCCTGCATCGCAAACACTAGTTTAATTTTATTAACCCCTAATCTTCCATCCCTAACATCGCCGACATCTACCTACATTTATTAACCCCTAATCTGCCGCCCCCAACGTCGCCGCAACTATATTAAATGTATTAACCCTTAAATCTAAGTCTAACCGTAACCCTAATACCCCCTAACTTAAATATAATTTAAATAAATCTAATTAAAATTACTATCATTAACTAAATTATTCCTATTTAAAACTAAATACTTACCTATAAAATAAACTATAAGCTAGCTACAATATAAATAATAGTTACATTGTAGCTAGCTTATGATTTATTTATTTTACAGGCAACTTTGTATTTATTTTAGCTAGGCAGAATAGTTATTAAATAGTTATTAACTATTTAATAGCTACCTAGTTAAAATAAAGACAAATTTACCTGTAAAATAAATCCTAACCTAAGTTACAATTACACCTAACACTACACTGTAATTAAATTAATTACCTAAACTAATAACAATTAAATACAATTTAAAAAAATTATCTAAAGTACGAAAAAAAAACCCCACTAAATTACAGAAAATAATAAAATTCTCCACGAAACCGGGCAAAGTGGTCCTCCAGACGGGCAAAAGTCTTCATCCAAGCCGGCCAGAAGAGGTCCTGCAGACGGGCAGAAGTCTTCATCCAGACGGCATCTTCTATCTTCATCCATCCGGTGTGGAGTGGCTCCATCTTAAAGACATCCAACGTGGAGCATCCTCTTCCAACGAAGTCCAACTGAAGAATGAAGATTCCTTTAAATGACGTCATCCAAGATGGCGTCCCTTTAATTCCGATTGGCTGATAGAATTCTATCATCCAATCGGAATTAAGGTAGAAAAAAATCCTATTGGCTGATGCAATCAGCCAATAGGATTGAAGTTCAATCCTATTGGCTGATCCAATCAGCCAATAGGATTGAGCTGGCATTCTATTGGCTGATTGGATCAATGGGGCTGCGTTAAGAACTGAACGCTGCTTTTTTGCAGGTGTTAAAGGTTTTTGTTCAGCTGGCTCTGCCCCATTGATTCCTATGGGGAAATCGTGCACGAGCATGTTTTGCCAGCTCACCGCTGACTTAAGCAGCTCTGGTATTGAGGTTAGATGTGGAGCTAAATTTTGCTCTCTGCTCACTTTTCTGCGGCTAATGCCAGGTTTGTAAAAACCCGTAATACCAGCGTTGTCTGTAGGTGAGCAGTGAGGGTAAACTGCTCGTTAGCACTGCACCCCTGTTACCGCAAAACTCGTAATCTAGGTGACAGTTTCCATAGACCGCAAACAGAAATAAACCCGATCAAATACGATTGGGTTGATTGACAATCCCTGCTACCGGCCGATTGGCTGCAAATCTGCAGGGGGCGGCATTGCAGCAGCAGTTCACAACTGCTGGTGCAATGATAAATGCCGACAGCGACACTACTTCGTATCATGTCCGCTAGCACATTGATAAATATGCCCCCTGATCTCTAGTTAATTTTATAAGTGCAAATTGCAGCTGCAAGCTTGCAGTAGCACTAACCACCCACTTGTAATAGCTGGTTATTTATTGCACGCCCGCAAATGCACAAATCATGAAAGTTTAATTTTGACAAGACTGTCCCTTTAAACTATTAATGAAGCATGTATCGCAGTCCACAGCACAATTTTGAAGACATTTTGTCTTTATTTTCAAATTTTTTGGCCGGCCGCTGGTATTTAGAGTCAGGCAGGAAAGGGTCTAACGCTCACTTTCAAGCCGCGACTTTTCCATACCCCAGATCCCCTTCCGCCAATTGCGTATCCTATCTTTTCAATGAGATCTGCCTAACGCCGGTATTTAGAGTCTTGGCTGAAGTGAGCAGTAGACCCTCTACCGACAAGACTCCAGCCGCAGAAAAAAGTCAGTAGTTAAGAGCTTTCTGGGCTAACGCTGGTTTATAAAGCTCTTAACTACTGTGCTCTAAAGTACACTAACACCCATAAACTACCTATGTACCCCTAAACCGAGGTCGCTGCCACTATAATAAAAATTTTTAACCCCTAATCTGCCAACCGCACAACGCCGCCACCTACATTATCCCTATGAACCCCTAATCTGCTGCCCCTAACATCGCTGACACCTACATAATATTTATTAACCCCTAATCTGTCCCCCCCAATGTCGCCGCTACCTACCTACCCTTATTAACCCCTAATCTGCCGACCGGACCTTGCCGCTACTCTAATAAATGTATTAACCCCTAAACTGAAGCACTCCCTAATCTGCCCTCCTTAACATCGCCGCCACCTAACTTCAAGTATTAACCCCTAATCTACCGACCAGACCTCGCTGCTACTATAATAAATGTATTTACCTCTAAAGCTAAGTCTAACCCTAACCTTAACACCCCCCTAAATTAAATATAATTTTAATCTAACAAAATAAATTACATATTATTAACTAAAGTCTTCCAATTTAGAGCTAAACACTTTTCTGTAAAATAAACCCTAATCTAGCTACAATATAACAAATAATTATATTGTAGCTATTTTAGGGTTTATTTTTATTTTACAGGCAACTTTGTATTTATTATATAACTAGGTACAATAGCTATTAAATAGTTATTAATTATTTAATAACTACCTAGTTAAAATAATTACTAAATTACCTGTAAAAATAAATCCTAACCTAAGTTACAATTACACCTAACACTACACTATAATTAAATAAATTAAATAAATTACCTACAATTACCTACAATTAAATAAACTAAACTAAATTACAAAAAAACAAACACTAAATTACAAAAAATAAAAAAAAGATTACAAGAATTTTAAGCTAATTACACCTACTCTAAGCCCCCTAATAAAATAACAAAGCCCCCCAAAATAAAAAAATTACCCTACCCTAATCTAAATTACAAAATTTAACAGCTCTATTACCAGCCCTTAAAAGGGCTTTTTGCGGGGCATGCCCCAAAGTAATCAGCTCTTTTGCCTGTAAAAAAAAACACAATACCACCCCCCAACATTACAACCCACCACCCACATACCCCTACTCTAACCCAAACCCCCCTTAAATAAACCTAACACTACCCCCTGAAGATCTCCCTACCTTGAGTCGTGTTCACCCAGCCAGGCACCGATGGACCAAAAGAGGACATCTGGAGCAGCAGAAGTCTTCATCCTATCTGGGCAGAAGAGGAAATACTGACCGGCAGACATCTTCATCCAAACGGCATCTTCTATCTTCATCCATCCGACGAGGAGCGGCTCCATCTTCAAGACCTCTGGCGCGGAACATCCTCTTCCTTCTAACGACTACTGATGAATGAAGGTTCCTTTAAGTGACGTCATCCAAGATGGCGTCCCTCGAATTCCGATTGGCTGATAGGATTCTATCAGCCAATAGGAATTAAGGTAGGAGGGATCTGATCGGAACAGCCAATAGAATGCGAGCTCAATCTGATTGGCTGATTGGAGCAGCCAATCCGATTGACCTTGAATCTGATTGGCTGATTCAATCAGCCAATCAGATTTTCTTACCTTAATTCCGATTGGCTGATAGAATCCTATCAGCCAATCAGAATTCGAGGGACGCCATCTTGGATGGCATCACTTAAAGGACCCTTTATTCGTTGGTAGTCGTCGAAAGGAAGAGGATGTTCCGCGCCGGAGGTCTTGAAGATGGAGACGCTCCTCGTCGGATGGATGAAGATAGAAGATGCTGCTTGGATGAAGATGTCTGCCGGTCCGGATGTCCTCTTCTGTCCGGATAGGATGAAGACTTCTGGCGCTCCAGATGTCCTCTTTTGGTCCATTGGTGCCTGGCTGGGTGAACACGACTCAAGGTAGGGAGATCTTCAGGGGGGTAGTGTTAGGTTTATTTAAGGGGGGTTTGGGTTAGAGTAGGGGTATGTGGGTGGTGGGTTGTAATGTTGGGAGGTGGTGTTGTGTTTTTTTTTACAGGCAAAAGAGCTGAATACTTTGGGGCATTCCCCCACAAAAAGCCCTTTTAAGGGCTGGTAATAGAGCTGTTAACTTTTGTAATTTAGATTAGGGTAGGGTAATTTTTTTTATTTTGGGGGGCTTTGTTATTATATTAGGGGGCTTAGAGTAGGTGTAATTAGCTTAAAATTCTTGTAATCTTTTTGTTTTTTTTTTGTAATTTAGTTTAGTTTATTTAATTATAGGTAATTGTAGGTAATTTATTTAATTTATTTAATTATAGTGTAGTGTTAGGTTTAATTGTAACTTAGGTTAGGATTTATTTTACAGGTAATTTAGTAATTATTTTAACTAGGTAGTTATTAAATAGTTAATAACTATTTAATAGCTATTGTACCTAGTTAAAATAAATACAAAATTTCCTGTAAAATAAAAATAAACCCTAAAATAGCTACAATATAATTATTCGTTATATTGTAGCTAGATTAGGGTTTATTTTACAGGTAAGTATTTAGCTTTAAATAGGAAGACTTTAGTTAATAATATTTAATTTATTTAGTTAAATTAAAATTATATTTAATTTAGGGGGGTGTTAGGGTTAGGGTTAGACTTAGCTTTAGGGGTTTACATTTATTATAGTAGCGGCGAGGTCCGGTTGGTAGATTAGGGGTTAATACTTGAAATTAGGTGGCAGTGATTTTAGGGAGGGCAGATTAGGGGTTAATACTATTTATTATAGGGTTTGCGAGGTGGGAGTGCGGCGGTATAGGGGTTAATACATTTATTATAGTGGCGGCGAGGTCCGGTCAGCAGATTAGGGGTTAATAAGTGTAGGTAAGGTAGCGGCGACATTGGGGGGGGAGCAGATTAGGGTTTATTAAATATAATATAGGGGTCGGCGATGTTGGGGGCAGCAGATTAGGGGTACATAGGGATAATGTAGGTGGCGGCGGGGTCCAGAGCGGCAGATTAGGGGTTAATTGTGTAATGCAGGTGTCAGCGATGTCTGGGGCGGCAGATTAGGGGTTAATAAGTGTAAGGTTAGGGGTGTTTAGACTCGGGGTTCATGTTAGGGTGTTAGGTGCAGATTTAGAAAGTGTTTCCCCATAGGAAACAATGGAGCTGCGTTGGGAGCTGAACGCTGTTTTTTTTTCATCCCAAACTGCCCCATTGTTTCCTATGGGGAAATCGTGCACGAACACATTTTAGCTGCTTACCGCTACCGTAAGCAACACTGGTATTGACATTAGGCTCAACGCACCCTTTTTGGAGCCTAACGCAGCCCTTCAGACAACTCTAAATACCAGCGTTGTCTTAAGGGTGCGCTGGGAAAAAAAGCAGCGTTAGCTACGCGGATCTTTACTGACAAAACTCTAAATCTAGCCGAATGTTTCTTCAAATTTGTGCTGTGAACTACAATACATGCTTCATTATGTTTGGGGTATTGGAAATGCCCTGTCTACATTGACACTTTGAGTTCCTAGAGAAATAGCTGTTGTTGCAAGTTTGGCTTTAAACCATTAATGGTGTACATCCATACAATCCATGGTATTCAAAATTGGTGATCTTCTTTCCTTTGCCACTGGTGTCTTCCACTCTTTAGCGCAGTTGCTGAAATGCAAATTCCATTAACTGTTATGTATAAAAGAAAAAAGTTTTGAGGTTGTGAAATCTTATTACATTATCTATTACTAATGTTGTAAATTTACTGTATGATGTTACTTATGTAATTGTAAACAAAGTAAAACTCAATAAAGATATGTTAAAACATCTTGCAATTTAGCTTGAACAGCCTTATATTTTTGACACCTTTATAGTCATGTGCATTTGCTCGTAATTGTAATGTATTATTATTATTATACTTTATTTATGAAGTGCCAGCATATTCCACAGCACTGTCCATGGATATAATTCATTTAAATAAAACAATATAAGACTTGTAAGAGACAGGACAAAATTTGCAAACACATACAAGAGGGATTGAGGGCTCTATTCCCATGGGATCTTACAATCTAGAAGGGTAGGAGGTTGAGAAACAGGAAGTGAGGACTGTAAGATTAAGAAAAAAAGAGAGGAAGGGTAAAAAGGCCCTATAGGAGGCGCTGTATAAATTATACAAATATCATAAATGAATATGTGGACTCTCAAAGATTTTTTTTTAAAACAAACCACATGTGTATCTGATAACCATGAGATACTATCTCTCTCTTACATACGATACCAATATACTGGTGTAACAATGAGATAGTAATAATAAACCAGTCCCAAAAAGGGGTCCCATTGATGTAACAGAGTTCTTAAGTGATGCTGGGTCCTGGTATAACTTATGTTCGGAACAGGTTGCTCTCTAACTTCACCAAGAGTAGGTAGTTCTGAATATAACAAAGACAAGGAAAGAGGGGCCGTATGTGTGAATTAATAACCAACAGGATATAGGCACATGGACAACACAGGGTACTCACATGATGTAAAGGCACCCACTTGTGCCAATAAGAGCAGGCTGTTTTTTTGCAGCAGACCAGCTAGCTGAACCAAAGTAATGTTCTGGATACACCGGAGAGGTATCTCCCAGTGGGACAGCTGGGCTCAGAAGCTGCTTCACTCCCCAGGAAACAATCAGAGAAATATGAGGGAGGCTAGATGATATGCCTCCCCAGGTAGCGTAGTAAAATATGGACAAAGCAATGAGAACTGTTGTGATAAAACTTTCCAAGTTTGTTTAAAAAGTTAAAAACAATACATGCTAAAAAAGTGCAATAGTACAGCAATTCAATGCGTTACACGGTAACAACCATTTCAACAAGATTAAGAAAGATGTTAATACAGAGTTAGATGAGGGAAATGTTAGGTAAGTGAAATTAACTTATTATTGAGTTGGGTGGTAGGCTTCCCTGAACAGAAAAGCCTTCAGGGAACATTTAAAGGAAGAAAGATTAGGGCAAAGCCTAACAGCACAAGGGAGAGTGTTCCAGAGGGTAGGTGCTGCATGAAAGAAGTCCTGCAGTCTAGCATGAGAGGAGGTGATAGTTGCAGATGCAAGGAGCAGGTCATTGTTGGATCTTAGGGGGCCGGCTGGAGTATACTTGTTTATTAGAGAGGATAGGTAAAGGGGAGCGGCATTGGTGAGAGCTTTGTATATAAGGGTGAGAATTTTGAATTTAATTTTGCTGTGAATGGGGAGCCAATGAAGGGACTTGCAGAGAGGTGCAGCAGATACAGAGCAATGGTAAAGGTGGATGAGCCTGGCAGAGGCATTTAGGATGGATTGAAGGGGGGGAGAGGCAGGAAAGAGGAAGGCAAGCGAGTAGGTTATTACAGTAGTCAAGTCGGGAAATAACAAGGGAGTGATTATTTGCTTTGTGGTGTCAGCGCTCAGAAAAGGGCGAATCTTGGAAATATTGCGTATATGGTTGTGGCAGGATGTAGAAAGTGATTTGATATGGGGGATGAAGGATAGATTTGAGTCAAGTGTAACTCCGAAGCAGCAAATTTGGGGCGATGGGGAAATGGTGATGCCGTCAACAGGGATAGAGATGTCAGAAGTCGGCGTAGAGCTTGAGGGGGAGATAAGAAGGAGCTCAGTCTTGGACATGATAATCTTTAGGTGGTGAGAGGCCAACCAGGAAGAAATACCAGATAAGCAGTCACTGACATGAGAAAAGACAGAGGGAGCAGGGGTGGAGAGGTAGATCTGGGTGTCATCAGCATAGAGGTGATATTTGAAGCCATAACTGTTGATAAGTTTACCCAGCAACGAAGTATAGATGGAGAAGAGTAGTGGACCCAGAACAGAACATTGAGGTACTCCAACAGACAGAGGCATAGGAGAGGAATCTACGCCTGCAAATGACACAGAAAAAGACCTGTGAGAAAATTGGAGTGAATTCAGGAAGTGCAGTGTCACAGAGGCCAAAAGAGCTAAGGGTCTGTAGGAGGAGGGGTTGGTCAACTGTGTCAAAGGCAGCTGAGAGGTCAAGTAAGATGAGTATAGAGTAGTGACCAATATTTTTAGCAGAGAGAAGATCATTAGTAACCTTGGTTAGGGCAGTCTCAGTTGAGTGTTTGGGGCGGAATCCAGATTGCAGGGGATTAAGCAAAGAGTTGGTGGACAGGAAGTGGGTTAGGTGATTGTAAACTAGTTTTTCAAGGAGTTTTTATGTTAGTGGAACAAGTGATATGGGATGGTAGCTTTCAGGAGAATTAGGATCTAGGGAGGGATTTTTGAGTATGGGAGTGATTTTTGCATGTTTGAAAGAAGATGGGAATGAGCCGGTAGAGAGAGATAGGTTGAAGATGTGGATAAGAGCAGGAGTGAGGGTGGAAGACAGGGAGGGTATTAGGTGGGAAGGGATAGGGTCAAGTGGGCAGGTAGTGAGGCATGAGGAAGATAGTAAGGAAGAAACTTAATTCTCAGTGGCTGGATGGAAGATGCAGAGGGTGGCAGAGGGAGTAACTGGGCCTGTTGTTGGAATATTGCAGGTTGGTGTTGGGATGTTGCTTCGGATAGTATGTGTTTTGTTTAAAAAGTAGTCTGCCAGGTCTACTAAAACAGAAAAGTCTGCACAACGGAGCGCTCCTGATTCAAAAGTCCTCCGACAATGGCACAATAGAGAGAGGGTGGGAACTTGTATCCCTTACTCACAGGATCACTGGGTCATGGGTTAAGGCAGCTCCTTCCTGCATGACTACTCAGCATGCCAAACTTGAACAAAGTGAATTTAGAAGTAGGAAACAGAAGCGCACTTGGAATCCCGTATATAAAAAAATATCAAATTTTATTGTGAATCCTCGTAGGATAAAAACATGGGTATGAAAATATACAAAAAGTATTCCAAAATGGTATGCAGGTACTCAGCATACCAAGATGGCATCCCTTGAATTCCGATTGGCTGATATAATTCTATCAGTCAATCGGAATTAAAGGATTCCAAAACTTTAATATTGTCGGCACAACATGACCATCCTTTTCCAATCACAAACATATAGTTTTTTATATTTTATATTTTCACGGTGACGCCATTTAATCCAACCCTCTTTTATGGGCCGTTCCCTAGCAAACTCCATCGCCAATCGTAATGCTATCTATTGCATATCATTAATTGTTACCCACTGTCTCGCGCATGCGCATATGTTACCACATTTCGTCACTCAGTACATGCGCATTGCAACCCGCTGTCTCGCGCATGCGCATATGTTACCACACTTAGCCTTAGAATGCTGTTGGAATAATGCTTGATGCTGGATTGATGCTGTGTGATGTATGCAATGACGAGTCAGGATTATCCTGCATGCACAAAGAAACATCTGTCCACCATTTTCATAACCTAGGTTATTGGTCACAATTGGAGAATGATAAAGACTAACCAGCAGTGGGTTCAGAAAACAATTTATTTTCAAAGTAAGATATATAACAAACACGAGTAATTGTAAATGCAAAGCCAATTACAAATATAGTTAAATATATTTATCTTGCAATAGGAGATTAGTTTTGTAACAGTTTAGTGTCCCTTTAAAGTTGAAACAGAATTCTATCAGCCAATCGGAATTCAAGGGACGCCATCTTGTATGACGTCCCTTAAAGGATGTCAAAAGAAGAGTATGCTCCGTGCCGGATGTCTTGAAGATGGAGCCGCTCCGCATCAGAAGGATGAAGATAGAAGATGCCGTCTGGATGAAGACTTCTGCCCGCATGGAGGACCACTTCTTGCCGCTTGGATGAAGACTTCTCCCGGGTTCGTTGATTACTTCTGCCCGCTTGGATGAAGACCTCTCCCAGCTTGATGACGATGGATGTCCGGTCTTCAAAAACTGTAAGTGGATCTTCGGGGGTTAGTGTTTGCGGATACACTCTCTGCATATTGCGCATCATTGCACCAGCAGTTTTGGTGGACTGCTGATGCAATGCCGCCCCCTGCAGATTCGTGGCCAATCGGCCGCTAGCAGGGGGTGTCAATCAACCCGATTGCATTTGATTGGGTTGATTTCCGGTGATGTCTGTCTGCCGCCTCAGAGCAGGCGAACAGGTTATGGAGCAGCAGTCTTTAGAAACACGGGGCATCAAGCTCCATACGGAGCTTGATAAATATGCCCCTCAGAGTGGACTGGGTGCACATATCACATCCATGGAAACAATCTGAATAATCTGGATGCCATAACACTGATAGCACTTTAAGAGTAAAAGAAGGTGTATATACTTTGAAACAGTTATCTAACCCCAGGGCAGTCTGAGTGCAAAATCTGCTACTGACTTACCAAAAATATACAAAACAGAGCATCAGAAACTGTCTCTCACTCACACAACAAATTTGCTACTAATGAAAAAATGAAAAAGATGGTAAGTTGCAGTAAGTCTCCCCTTCAAAAGTCACTGTGAAAACTCTGCGCACGTTATGGATAATTCGCATTTGGGGTTGTGCAGATGTTACAAGTTGAGAAACAACTTATTTTGTGCACGCGTTAATAAGCCAGGTAATGCAAACAGCCAAAATGTCATGCATGTTCACGTATTTTCCATAAAACTCAATGGAAAAGACGAGAAAATAGAGAACAAAAAAACAACACAAAATCTGTTGCACAAAGCCCATGATGTATTCTCCTGTGTATATTTCATATTGCAAAAATGTTTTCACAACAGATTATGTTCTATTTAATTCTAAATAAATATTTCTCTATATATGTGAGGATTATTGGACTAATATATCTATGTAAATGAATATACTCTATATATATATATATATATATATATATATATATAGTTCCTCCAAGAAGCAGGCAGCTCACTGGTCTTTGCAGTAAAAATACAAATTTATTTCTTCAGTTAAGAAACAAACGTTTCGGCACTACATTGTGCCTTTGTCAATGTTACACACCAAGAATATACAAAAGCAGAGTGCAACTAAGCACCCGAAATCAGATAATATACATTTAAAAACAAACCCCTTAAGTAGAGAAAATACCCCTTCAACTTTACCGCCATTCCTGTACCACGCTCATTCGATCCCAACATTCTGACGTCACGCTGACACGTTACCGTGCCTAGCGTGATGACGCATAGCACGGCGTTGTCCTGACAACGTCAAACGCATCACGTCGGCGTGCTAGCCGAATACCAGGAAATCACCAGGGCATATTCTGCGCATATTCAGAAAGCCATAGTTTCATGAAGCGCAGCGGTTGCTATAGGCAACAAACGTAAGCAGGCAAACTGCTATAGCAAGAGCCGCTCCGGGTGTTTCTTAGTATGTGGCTGAGATGGAGGCAATTTAGATGTGTAAATTATCAGATGTTTAAACCCTATAGCCACATATATAAACTACTAAATATGTACTTACATGGTAAACCAAGAGTGCATATTTAAATATACAACTCATATATATACTGTGTAGTAAGGGTAAACGTGTCTTGAAAATAAATCACATCCGCAGAGATGATATAGAGATGGACCAGTATTACATGACAAATATATGTGTACAGAAGAAATTCATGATCACATTATTAGTGATAAGACCTGACTCAGTTAATTAATAAAAATTAATGAAAATTAATAAAGACTAATAGTCAGTCTTGTGTACCCATCGAACCCATAGGAGTATGGTAGTTATCCAAACAGTGGACACCCAAGGACCCTCAGTGTCAAGTGGGCATTAGATTAGCCCTTAATAGAAAGGGCTAAAATCCAATGTGGTGTCCTCTTGGGGCCATAGTTCCCAATTTGTATATCCACCTGCTCTCGCATTGGAGTAATTTCTTTCCTCTATCATCACCCCTTGGATTGGGTGGGATATGGTCAATTAGCATTGATCTGATACTAGACACCGGATGTTTAAAGTGTGCACAGTGGCGTGCCACCGGCTGGTCTGAATCACCATTCTTCAGAGCTTCACGAATAGCGTGGCGATGATTTGCCATCCTGTCACGGAAGGAAGTTATCGTTTTTCCTATGTACACATGTGAACACGGGCAAGTCAGCATGTAGATCACAAAGGTGCTGGTGCAACTGAGACGGTAGTTTATTTAAAACCGTTGATTTTTGTGGGGATGTTGAAACGTGTCTCCCTTACACATACTGTTGCATGTAGTACAACTCCCGCAGGGGAAGCAGCCCTTCTTTGATGACTTGAGCCATGTTTCCTTTTTGTAATGGTCTACAGGGTCTGATTTGACAAGGATATCCCTCAGATTCCTTGCCCTCCGGTAGACCACCCTTGGAGCGGTCATCTTCTGAAAGGGTAACATGGGATCAGTACCCACTACCGGCCAATGGCGACGGCCAAAGGTTCACAAAACTTTAGTGAACCCCCCGGGCAGACCTATTGTGTCTGCCCGGGGTTCGGTACTAACTAACATTGCCATCTTTGTTGACTCTTTCCTACAGGATATTGTCAAGAACACCAGGGCTTACCTGCAGGATTCACCTTGCCTGCTGAGGAGACTTGCAGACTTTGTGGATCTTAGACAGGATGACATTCTGGTCACCATGGACGTGGACAGCCTCTACACTGTGATCCCCCATGCTGGGGGGTGGAGGCTGTCAGGTCCATGGTGACAAATAACATTTATTATAGTGGTCCCCCTATTGAGTTCATGTGTGAATTACTGACTATCTGTCTGGAAAAAAACTATTTTAAATTTGAGGACTGCTATTATCTGCAGGTAGCAGGCACAGTAATGGGGTCGAATGTGGCACCCACCTACGCAAACATCTATATGGCATGGTATGAGCAGGAGCTCATGAAACCGTTTGAACATCCACAGGTGACTTTTTACACCCGCTACATCGATGATGTCTTCCTCATATGGAGGGGTGATGGATTGTCTTTGCGTGAGTGGGTGTCACATTTGAACCTCATGGCTAGCCCCATTCGATTTAAGCTTGAATTTAGCACTGATAGTGTTAATTTTCTGGACCTCAATGTGTTCAAGGTGAATGACTCTGGTGGTTGGCGTTTTGGTACTAAATTGTACACTAAGCCCATGGATCGCAACTCTTTGCTGCACGCCAGTAGTTTTCACCCTGGACACCAGAAAAAGGGTGTTCTCACCTCCCAACTCACTAGAGCACTGAGAAATAACAGTGAGACACACTCGCAAGTGATCCAAGTAAAGGAAATGGGCGTGAAATTAAATAAAAGGGGCTATCCCATGACAGACATCTGCAAGATACAGGAGAAATTGTTGAGCTTGGATACCCCAAAAGACACTAGGGCTCCTATCAAGGACATATCTGAACAACTTAATCTGATTACTACGTTCACACCTGGATGTGAACGTCTATCCAATGCTGTACGTCGCCATTGGCCGGTAGTGGGTACTGATCCCATGTTACCCTTTCAGAAGATGACCGCTCCAAGGGTGGTCTACCGGAGGGCAAGGAATCTGAGGGATATCCATGTCAAATCAGACCCTGTAGACCATTACAAAAAGGAAACATGGCTCAAGTCATCAAAGAAGGGCTGCTTCCCCTGCGGGAGTTGTACTACATGCAACAGTATGTGTAAGGGAGACACTTTTCAACATCCCCACAAAAATCAACGGTTTAAAATAAACTACCGTCTCAGTTGCACCAGCACCTTTGTGATCTACATGCTGACTTGCCCATGTTCACATGTGTACATAGGAAAAATGATAATTTCCTTCCGTGACAGGATGGCAAATCATCGCCACGCTATTCATGAAGCTCTGAAGAATGGTGATTCAGACCAGCCGGTGGCACGCCACTGTGCACACTTTAAACATCCGGTGTCTAGTATCAGATCAATGCTAATTGACCATATCCCACCCAATCCAAGGGGTGGTGATAGAGGAAAGAAATTACTCCAATGCGAGAGCAGGTGGATATACAAATTGGGAACTATGGCCCCAAGAGGACTTAACACCACATTGCATTTTAGCCCTTTCTATTAAGGGCTAATCTAATGCCCACTTGACACTGAGGGTCCTTGGGTGTCCACGGTTTGGATAACTACCATACTCCTATGGGTTCGATGGGTGCACAAGACTGACTATTAGTCTTTATTAATTTTCATTAATTTTTATTAATTAACTGAGTCAGGTCTTATCACTAATAATGTGATCATGAATTTCTTCTGTACACATATATTTGTCATGTAATACTGGTCCATCTCTATATCATCTCTGCGGATGTGATTTATTTTCAAGATACGTTTACCCTTACTACACAGTATATATATGAGTTGTATATTTAAATATGCACTCTTGGTTCACCATTTAAGTACATATTTAGTAGTTTATATATGTGGATATAGGGTTTAAACATCTGATAATTTACACATCTAAATTGCCTCCATCTCAGCCACATACTAAGAAACACCCAGAGCGGCTCTTGCTATAGCAGTTTGCCTGCTTACGTTTGTTGCCTATAGCAACCGCTGCGCTTCATGAAACTATGGCTTTCTGAATATGCGCAGAATATGCCCTGGTGATTTCCTGGTATTCGGCTAGCATGCCGACGTGATGCGTTTGACGTTGTCAGGACAACACCGTGCTATGCGTCATCACGCTAGGTACGGCTAACGTGTCAGCGTGACGTCAGAATGTTGGGATCGAATGAGCGTGGTACAGGAATGGCGGTAAAGTTGAAGGGGTATTTTCTCTATTTAAGGGGTTTGTTTTTAAATGTATATTATCTGATTTCGGGTGCTTAGTTGCACTCTGCTTTTGTATATTCTTGGTGTGTAACATTGACAAAGGCACAATGTAGTGCCGAAACGTTTGTTTCTTAACTGAAGAAATAAATTTGTATTTTTACTGCAAAGACCAGTGAGCTGCCTGCTTCTTGGAGGAACTAGTTATTGTACTAGCAGTGCACCGTGGCATGATTGTGCAATCCTATCCAGGATATTGTATATATATATATATATATATATATATATGTCTAGATATCTCAAGATCTATAAGCGAAAATCTCTTTGAAAATCCCTCTGAGATATTGGCCTCTAGTTATCATGGTCTGGTGGACCTGATCCGACACTGCGACACGCTCGCCGTATTCAGCATTGCACCAGCAGCTCACAAGAGCTGTTGGTGCAACGCAGCCCCCTACAGACTCGCGGCCAATAGGCAGCCAGCAGGGGGGTGTCAATCAACCCGATCGTACTCGATCGGGTTGATTTCTGGCGATGTCTGTTCGCCTGCTCAGAGCAGGGGACAGGTTTATGGAGCAGCGGTCTTTGTGACCGCTGCTTCATAACTGCTGTTTCTGGCGAGTCTGAAGACTCGCCAGAAACAGGGGCCATCAAGCTCCATATGGAGCTTGATAACTAGAGGCCATTGTGCATAAAATTGTAATATAAAATCTTTTCATCATCTCTATAGTTAAACATATCTCTACACATATAAATCCATGTTTCTCTATGTATGTGTATGTATGTCAATGTAAAATCCCTGCGTATGCTTTTTTTTTTCTAATACCCAAGATCTCCTATCTTTAAACCCTAATAACTTTTGTGTGCAATATTTTTTTTAATAATTTTTATTAGACAGGGTTAATATGAATGTAAAGTGTTTTGTGAAATTGTGTTGCTGCACAAAGCTGTTAACTGCAGCTCTTCAAGCGCAGAAAGGATTGCTTCATATAAGACGAATGCACTCGCGCAATCTTGATTTTTCAAGACTTGTAATACCTGTGCAGTGGAAATTGATTGCGAAAAGACCACATTGCACATGGAAAACTCATAACACGCTACTTGTAATCTTGCCCTGAGTGATCTGTGTGCACATTCCATGTCACACAGATCTTTAAAGTATCTTTAGAGTATATTTTCAAGTATTTAAAAATAAGGAAGAAAGATATAGTATGTGTTACATATGCTACATCAAGCCACATTGTTGACATAGCTTTGCATTGTTATATACACAAAAAATAAATTGTTAAGATAAATGTGATGATCTTTATATGAAGAAATTTAATATATCAGCATTATAAGCCAAAAAGGACTCAGTAGGGAAACCCTAATTCTTTCTAGTACTGAAGTGTGAGGCAATCATGATTTTTGCAAAATATTGTATCTAGCACAGCGGGTAACTACTGAAGCTCAGTAGGATACTTAACATTGCAAGGTTTATACTAGCAAGTTGGAAATCAGTTTTAATGTTCTTGTATATTATTATTATTATTATTCTGGCACTGTTTATCTACATAAAATAAATTATATATATATATATATTCCAATCAAATATGCTTCTAGAAATAAAACCAGCATATAATATACAATTTCCTTGCAAAGATCATGTACACCTGGTTGGAAAATGACAAATGCCAATCATTTTTCAGCTGCATAAGTAAAACAGCAAAGTTCAAAAAAGGCATGAAGCAGCAGTGAGCTCTGGTCAGCTACCACCAGATTTATGTCAAAGGTTACATATATATACCTTCAGAAAAAGCTCCAAAATCTCCTGGCTCCAAGAAGGATGGGAACGAAAGCAAATAATCTTTTGTTTTTGAAGCAAAATACTCCTTATATCTGCAGGAAGTGAACAACCTTTTAATCCGCATATTACACAATTGAATTGAATGGCAAGAGCTTGCTTTTAAACCAGCAATACAGCTCTTGTCAATTGCTCTCAAATTTTTCAGAATTTGTATTGTAAATGCTATGGCCTCTATTTAACAAAGTCTGGTGGACCTGATCCGACAGTGCGGATCAGGTCCGCCAGACCTCGCTGAATACGGAGAGCAATACGCTCCCCGTATTCAGCATTGCACCAGCAGCTCACAAAATCTGCTGGTGCAACGCTGCCCCCTGCAGACTCGCGGCCAATGGGCCGCCAGCAGGAAGGTGTCAATCAACCTGATCGTACTCGATCGGGTTGAATTACGGCGATGTCTGTCCGCCTGCTCAGAGCAGTCGGACAGGTTATGGAGCAGCGGTCTTTGTGATCGCTGCTTCATAATTGCTGTTTATGGTGAGCCTGCAGGCTCGCCAGAAACACGGGCCATCAAGCTCCATTCGGAGCTTGATAGATAGGCCCCTATGTCTAAAGAGTAAAGAAAAAGCTGTCCAGTAAATAATATAATGCTACTCCTCAAAATAATTTTAAATGCAAAATCATACACTAGGGTTTTATTTCAGGCTGTAAGTGAAAACATCAAGGTCACTGCATAATGATAACCTTTTAGATATCTATTGCAGGTTAGCCAACAGCCACATTAGCCAACAGCCACATAACAATATCAATTAACTTTTATAGTAGCTACTAAACAATAAAAACTATAGTATCACATGCCAGTTGGTATCAGTCATCTGCTTTAAACCTTGGAGCTGCTTTTAAGATAGTGTCATGATGACAGCTGGCTTACAGTTAAAATTGCCACTGTTTATCAAGCTTTCGCTGCTACCATGTTTTGTATGCTCACAGCCACCAGAAACTTATTGCTCTAGCTTATTGTTCTGGAGCCATGCTGAGTTAGTACAATTCCACTGCTTGCACTAAGATTTGTACGTTTGGCCTGTGCATGGCTGTTCTTCCAAACTGTATGATTCCTCCTTAATCATGTGCTTCCTGTATCAACTCTGACTCCTGTTAACCCTATCCTGTTCCTTGGAGTAAGCGCATGATTTAATAGTTACCACATAAGAGCTAATGGAAATATTGACTAAACAATTATATTTGCCCTAGCCTGAGTGAGAGAGAAGCAGAACTATTTATTATTACAATTCTCGGAATAGCTAACAAGACTTAGCTAAGATAATAATTATGGCAAACCATAAGAAAACGTATACTTTATTACCATATTCCAGATTGACCCAGAATTATTGTTGACAGACAAGACCAGGTTTTCTAGAATTTACTGAAAGAACATTGTTACTATAAAAAGTAAACCAGTACTGATTCAAAATAAGAAAACTTAAAATCTAAAGGAAAGAGCATGAATCATATTAACAACATCATTTATGTGGGTTTGTTTCATAAATCAATATTGTTGTATTCTTCTATGTGGTTCAACGTAAATATACCCTCATTGTGTATGCTCCGTCTAGTGTAGTCCTCTTGTATTGCTCCAATTGTGTCACCCCCAGTGACAAGGTAAGGTTCACATAAATGATTGGCTAATGCTAATTACAAATTAAATAACATTTTTATTAATATTCTAAGATTTAGCAGTCAGCATCTTCTTTGGGCCTCGTTGGTGCAGCCATATTCCTCTAAGCACATTGGGAAAGGAGTCCAAGGGGGATATTTATCAAAGCTCAACTATGTTGCATTTGCGGGTGTCAATACGCTCGCCAAACATCGCTGCTGCGGATCTGAATATGATCTCCTTATTTATCAAAAAAACAGTCAAAAACACGAGCTTCAAGTCACGGCTATTCGGGTTTTTCCCAACTTTATTTATACTATTTCATTACTGTCCATGAACAAGCACATTTCTCTTTAGCATATTATTGTATATAGTGTAAATGTATTCTTTTTTTGAGCAGGACTAATTGCGAATATAGCATGTAGCGACATATTTGGTGTAAAGTAGAGAGTGAATTATTAGAATTATTTTTAATATTGGACATACATATTTTAGTATGTATATACACACACACATATATATATATATGTGTGTGTGTGTGTGTGTGTGTGTGTTATGTCAGAAATATTTTGCAAACATATTTACATGTCCCTAAGTTCTTTTTTTTTTTTGTTCTAAACAATGTTGTCTGTCATATATCTGTGTTTATTTATACCACTATATGTATATATTGTAAATTTATTATTCTGAGCAGAATATAACATGTAATCAGAGTATCATATGCATTTATTTGCATTCTATGGATATTTTAAAGGGATAGGAAAGTAAAAATGTAAGTTGCACTAGTGGGAGCTAGCTGCTAATTGGTGCCTGCACACATTTGTCTCTTGTGATTGGCTAAATAGATGTGTTCAGCTAGCTGCCAGTAGTGCAATGCTGTTCCTTCAGCAAGTAAATTGGAAAGTTGTTTAAAATTGTATGTTCTATCCAAATCATGAAAGAATATTTTGAGGTTTCCGGTCCCTTTAAGAGCTGGGCAAGGTTTCTCTCTGCACCTGTCTAACCCCTCTGATTGCAATCTATTTTAAAAAAACACCCCTTCACAGGTGTTATAAAATGGGTTGGCATATAAAATGACATTTCTTAGTGAAGAAGAAATTCAAGAGAAGGAAGAAAAAGACTGAAAATAGCATGCCAGTAAAGAGGTGATTTTAATTTCTGCTGTATCTGATTCATGACAGTTTCAAGTTAGGTGGGCTATCCCTTTGAGGTATCAGCTTAAGATTATATTGAATCAAACATTAATTTGAATTTTAAAATCCTTGTCTTAAATATTACACTGTGTGTCCTAATGTTAGTATCAATGTTTATCTTTAATACTAATTTCACATATACATACTTTCAAAGTATAATACACAATGTAACAAATGGCACTTACAAGTTCTGATGAGTGATGAATGACACAAGTATCGAGCAATTTGATTTGTTAGTGATAGTTTATAATGTGTATTTGAATCAGATTGGCTGATGTCATAAATCATGTATTCATATTCCAAACAAAAGTGGTGGAAAAAATTACTAGTGTGTATTTAGGAGTTTGTTTCATAATTGGTGCGAAAAGCGTTGTGTCAAATATGGCGTGAAGTGGAGAGAGAGTCTTGTATTACATGGCTTAAACATGGTGCACATAGTTTTTTTTTCCAACAAATAAAAGGAAATTAGCTATATTATGTTGTGTATTTATTTAATTTTTATCTCTATATCTATTAGTGTGACAAATTTGTGGCAAAACTTTGCACCAAATATGTAGAAATAATATTGTCCCCTTGATTTGTAATGAGAGACAAAGATCTACTGCAACTCCGTCCTCTCTGGTCTACCTAGCTGCCGCATAGCACCTTTACAATCCATTTTGAATGCCTCTGCCAGGCTCATCTTCCTTACTCGTCAATCTTCATCTGCTGCTGACTTCCTCTTGCCTCTAGGATTAAACACAAAATCCTCACTCTGACATACAAAGCTCTCAACTGCACTGCTCCCCCCTACATTTCAGAAATTGTCTCCAGATACTCTCCCTCCCGTCCCCTTCAATCAGCTCAGAATATCCTCCTCTCCTCCTCTCTTGTTACTTCCTCACATTCCCGTCTACAGGACTTCTCCAGACTGGCCCCCATCTTGTGGAACTCCCTACCTTGCTCCACAAGACTCTCCCCTAGTTTTAACAGCTTCAAGCACTCCAAAAAAACTCTACTATTCAGGGATGCTTACAACCAACACTAACCTTTCCTAACTCCATTGCTTTCCCCTTGAACCCCTTAGAATGTAAGCCTATGAGCCCAGCTGTTTGCAGATCGCCTTCATAAGAGCCGACTACAACAGTGAAACTCTCGGCAGGGCCCTCTACCCACTTGATCCATGCAAAAGCTATCCTGTATATTGACTATTTTTAAAGCGCTGCAGAATCTGTTGGCACTCTACAAATACCTGATAATAATTATAAAAAAATAATAGCATAATCCATCAATAGTAATGTATTTTTTCATTTTTATCCCTGTATCTACTAGTACACCAAATGTGGAGCAATAATATTGTTTGATTTAGAAAGGGTATAAAATTTTAAAAAAGTTTCTAATTTACTTTTATTATGTAATATGCTTCATTCTCTTGCAGCATCGAACATAAGGTTTCTGTGTTTTCAGACTCCCATTGAGTTCTATGGCATCCGCCACCTGAAAACCAGGTACGCTAAGTCGGAAAAGATGCGTTAAACTTTAGAAATTTTGATAACTTCGTGAGAGCTTCAAATAGTGACAAAAAGGAGGGCGAATGAACACAATTCCACTCGAATTCCATGGGTATTCATCTCAAATCGATGTGCGTCTGATTGAGATCGCGGGATCTTATGTTACGTCACAAATTTCAACATTTGCCGATATTGTCCCTTTGATAACTACGGCGGATCAATCTCGCGACAATTACGACGTGGAATTCCAGCATATTTTCAATTGACACTTTGATAAATAGGCCTCCAATTCTGGTTTGCCCCATCACATAATATAGAACAATTTCATGTCATTTATATTTATTACCAAAACTGTGAATACTTCCAAACAATTGTAAGGGGGATAGACAATTAGTAATTACACACTCAACATATACACTGTATGCAAACGTATATAGTATATTAGATATATATATATCCTATATTATAAAAGGCCAGGTATGTTTGTCAGATGCAATCATGCGCAGTATAGACTGCACGAGGACAAACATACCTGGCCTTTAGGATCAACTTCAGATCAAATCGGCCATTGCGGGGGGCGTGGTCGTGGGCATGGTCGGGTGGAGCGGGTGTGGCAAGGGGGCATAGCCGGTGGGAGTACCACAATGGGGCGTGACTGGACGTGGTTGGATCGGGAGTGGGCATGGCCGACTGAGAGTGGGCATGGCCTGAGAGCGACAACGAGTGGGGAGAGATAGAGGGGGCAAAAGAGAGGGGGAAGAGGAGGCTAAAGAGCAGGGGGAGAGAGAAAGAGAGCAAAAGAGAGGGGAGAGAGAGAGTTAAAGAGAGGAGAGAGGATGCAAAAGAAAGGGTAGAGAGAGCAAAAGAGAGGGGGGGAGAGAAAGAGAGGGTGGAGAGAAAGAGAGGGGGAGAGAGCTAAAGAGAGGGGGAGAGAGAGTTAAAGAGAGGGGAGAAAGCAAAAGAAAGGAGAGAGAGAAAATGAGGGGGGAGAGAGAGCAAAAGAGAGGGGGGAGAGAGAAAGAGAGGGGGGAGAGAAAAGAGAGGGGGGATAGAGAGCTAAAGAGAGGGGGAGAGAGAATTAAAGAGAGGGGGAGAGAGAGTTAAAGAGAGGGGGAGAAAGCAAAAGAAAGGGGAGAGAGAGCAAAAGAGAGGTGTGAGAGCAAATGAGGTGGGAGAGAGAGCAAAAGAGAGGGGAGAGAGAACAAAGGAGAGGGGCAAGAGAGAGCAAAGGAGAGAGGAGAGAGCAAAATAGAGGGGGGAGAGAGCAAAGGAGAGGGGGGAAATAGAGCAAAGGAGAGGGGGGAGAGACAGCAAAGGAGAGGGGGAGAGAGAGCAAAGGAGAGGGGGGAGGGAGAGCAAATGAGAGGGGGAGAGAGAGCAAAGGAGAGAGGGGAGAGCAAAAGAGAGGGGGGAGAGAGAGCAAAAGAGGGGGGAGAGAGCAAAAGAGAGGGGGGAGAGCAAAAGAGAGGGGGGAGATAGAGAGCAAAAGAAAGGGGGAGAGAGAAAGATAACAAGAGAGAGGGAGAGAGAGAACAAAGGAGAGGGGAGAGAGAGCAAAAGAGAAGGGGGGAGAGAGCAAAGGAGAGGGGAGAGAGAGCAAAGGAGAGGGGGAGAGAGAGCAAAGAAGAGGGGGAGAGAGAACAAAGGAGAGGGGGGAGGGAGAGCAAAAGAGAGGGGGAGGGAGAGCAAAAGAGAGAGGGGAGAGAGAGGAAAGTAGAGGGGGAGAGAGAGCAAAGGAGAGGGGGGAGAGAGAGCAAGGGAGAGGGGGAGAGAGAGCAAGGGAGATGGGGGAGAGAGAGCAAGGGAGAGAGGGAGCAAAGAAGAGGGGGGAGAGAGAGCAAAGGAGAGAGGGGAGAACAAAAGGGAGTAGGAGAGAGAGCAAAAGAGAGGGGGAGAGAGAGCAAAAAAGGGAGGGGAGAGAGCAAAAGAGGGGGAAGAGAGAGCAAAATAGGTGGGAGAGATAGCAAAAGAGAGGGGGGAGATAGCAAAAGAGAGGGGGAGAGAGAGAGCAAAAGAATGGGGGAGAGAGAAAGAGAGCAAAAGAGAGGGGGAGAGAGAGGAAAAGAGAGAGGGAGAAAGAGCAGAAGAGAGCACAAAAGAGAGGGGAGAGAGAGAGAGTGCAAAAGAGAGGGGGAGAACAAAAAATGGCCCGTATATATACAGGCTTTAAGACTAGTATATATATAAGACACCAACTTGACATATCTGTGTTGTTCTGTTCTCTGAAACAAGGAAGCATGCATATTTGAGACTCGTTTCACAGTCAAAACCACTGTGAGGTGGAGTGAATATAAATATTGGCTCATTCCTATGACTAGCAGGTAGAATCTCTGAACTAGAAGCCTATGCTTAAACATGTGTTCTTTTAGCACAGTACAAGCATTATGGACCAGAGTTCATATTTTTTTTTTCTAACCAGCATTAAATTAATGTTGTACTAGTCACAAAGTCACATGTATTTATTAATATGCCCCTTTAGTAGAAAGCAAACTGTTATAATACATTTATTTTGTAAATATAAATATTATACTCATATCTTAAATATGAACTATTATGAAATAGTTATTTTATATAGATAAGATAGTTTTGAAATACCATATAAACAATCTGTATGCGATTTAATTACATAGTATAAATGAAATAAAGGTCTTGGGTAAACACTTTCTTAGTTTTTTATTCACTAGTTAATACATTCAAGAAAGCAAAATGAAATCGCCTTGTTTTATTGTCTCTAGATATTTACTAATGAAAGGTTATCACCAAAAGCATTCATCCTTAACGGACTCTCTGCTGTGCTGGTTGTTAGCAGTATTCTGTTGGCAAATAAATCAGTTAAATTTCAGAGTTTATCTGGAACATTAAAGACCATCTGAGCTCAGCATGATTCAATTCCTGTATTATGTATAGCAAATTAGTAAACTGAAAGTTTTATTTTTTACCTAAAGACTGACAAAACAAACTAAATTTGATTATGTTTTACTATGGCTGTTAATTGCAGAAATAATATTTTATTTAAAAAAAAATAAAAGGGATATGAAACCCATTTTTTTATTTCCAAGATTCAGATAGAGCATGCAACTTTCTAATTTACTCCATTTTTGGATCAGCACCTGGGTAGCGCTTAAATGTAGCCACCAATTATCAAGTGTTACCCAGGGTGCTGACCCAAAAATGGGCCGGTTCCTATGCTTACATTCCTGCTTTTCAAATAAAGATACCAAGATAACGAATACAAATTGATAATAGGAGTAAATTAGACTAGAACTAGGTAGGTCTAACAGTACATAAACCTAAAAAAATAAACCTCCAGGGGAGGAGGAGGGAAAACATGCGCCTAGAACTCCTTGTACGCAGCAGCCAGCAGTTCCCTGAGGATTTAACTATGACGGAAGATGACCACCACAGAGCAAGAAGGACAGGAACAAGAGTGGAAAACATTTCAAAATGAATCTGTGTCAAAGGAAGGGTAACTTTCCTTTAGAATATTACATTTGAGAAATTAAATTTACTCCATGAGCTGCGGAGATATTAGTGAGCTCTGAGGGTTCAGTATATTACCAGTCAATAAAAACACTTGGCTACTTTGCACAGTAGTTGGGGGAAAAGAGAGCAGCTCCTGTAGACAGGGCAGGCCACAGTTATCTTGTCCTCCCAATAGTTCTAATGGTCTGCTGTAGGGGGAAAAGGAGGTTTACAAAGATTAGCCTTTACCATGTCTGAGGCACTCGTACTACTCCCCTTTCTTGAAGGTGCTTCAGTGGGTACCACCAAATAGTCTACTGCCTCTAACCACAATGCAGCTGCTCCTCTCAGCTGTGTTATGCTGTTTCTGGTAGGAGATAAAAAAAAATATCTCCTCCTGCTGCTGCACTTCTCCATCACAAAGCGTATTCTCCTTTTGTTGGACTGCACAACCCTGTGATTTAGTTTGTCCTTCTAAGTTGGCAGGTTATCAGTGTTGAGTGTCATATAACTGCATGTAATAGACACTACTATAAAGAAGAATATGCACATATATTGTTCTAAATATCCGGTATACAACCTTTTAAAAATGTAGAAGCTCCCAGTTTAGCATTGTTGATGAGATTAAGCTGAGACACCCACTGAAAAGGCTGAGAAATCAGGAAGAGCAGACCCTCCCCCCTCTCCTTCATATGAGAAGACCCATTACACAATTAAGAGTAATGTATAATAAGTCCGCTGCAAGGAAGACACATCAGCCGCCTGGTTTGCAAGTAAAAAACGACTTTATTTAAAGTCAAATTATAGCTTGGTACAAGTTTGCTCGGGAGGGAGCACTAAGAATGAAACGTCCGACGCGTTTCCTGCCCGGAGGCACTTCGTCAGGGACTAAAGCACAATGAATTCCTTAGTTCTTTTAAACACTTAGCATTTCCTGTTACGTTTGCTTACCTGCGTTGCAGCACACCTGTTGTCTTAATTAGGACAAATACACCGCGGTATTGGTCTCTTCACATACAGCTTGTCCGCGCATGCGCTACGGACCTCACACAGCTACTTCACAATGTATATATATCTTGTATCTATTAGTGTCTCTGTCTGACCAATAGCTGTATGAGAAAAAACCAAAACGTTTCCGGTTGTTGCTGCGAAAAGTAACACTGGTAAAGCAATTACGTAACAGTGTCTATAGAATCATTTCCAGCTAATATGTTTATAGAAATTATAAAAATTATAAGAAAAAGTGTCAATAAAAAACAAAATTAGTATCAAAAAATGCTATTCTTATACACGATCTTTATCTCTTTACTTGTTTATCTAATAGAATGTTTCCGATATTTTTAGTTGAGAGAGGAAAAGAGAATAAAATTCACTAAGCATCCCCCCGTATGAACAGATCCACCAAATACAACTTCATCTTTATATTGATAATTATATTATACTTGTATTTGATTGTATTGTGTGGCACCGTATTTCCTCTTTTATGTTTCCAAATTCAGATTTCTTATATTAAAGCTACAATTCCTCCTTCTTGAATATGCTCTATATGGATGGAAAATTATTTATTCATTTGTTTATCTCTGTATTTGTTAATTTGTTTGCTTACTTCCAATGGGTTTAACCATAAAGTTAATTTCTGCTTAAATCTTTATTGCCTCTATGTAAACCCGCTGTGTTTTTAGCATACTTAACTCTCATCATCCCTTTTTGTCTCTTGTTATATTTATTTATTATGCTTTTTATTCATTTGGTATTGTATTATTTCCTTTCCTCATTTTTATCCCTATTTCGGTTGTTGTTACTGATCTTTTGTATTTATTGTTTTTATTTTTTTATTTTTTATCCTTTATTTTTATTTTCGTTTTTTATTTTTTATTTTTTATTATTTCTTTTTATTGTAATGTTTCTGTCTGATATTCTGTGTCTTCTTTTTGTGATTAAACCTCTTGTGAGTCTCTGATATCTTAGTGTCTCATTGTGAACAAATTAATATCTTAGTGTCAAATTGTGGATGAATTATGTGTTACACATCTACTACAGGGTAACTGTGTTAAAATTGAAAAAATATTTTCTTTATTACTATTATAGTGTAGAAAAAATATTGAAATATATAACTAACACTCTGTGTGCTGAATCCTTGACTATGTCATGTCATGTGAGTCTTTATCAAATATTCTAACTACATTATCTCTCTATGCTTAAGGTGTATCCCCCATATATAGTGCTTAAAAAAAAGTATATATTTAGAATTAAAATTTCTTCTGCTCCTATCTGAACCAATATAATAGGAAATTTAAAGAATGCAAATAAAAAGCTTTAACTGCAGCTCTTGCTGTGATACCCAATACTATTCACCTTTACCCCATAGAATGCGACCCATCGCTTGTGGAAGTATTATCATTCTTTGGTTTTATTGAGGAATTGGTGCTATATCATCTAAATATTGTATACTTGGAATACAATGCCACACAACAGTTTATTTTTAATTTTGATATTTGATTTCTTGTATTATTTGTGGTGGTCATCTTAGCTTGTTAGGTGTTGGATGTTTTAAACATTTGGGCTTATAAATTCTCATGTCCCTACTGCATCACTTCCAATCCATGAATGATGTTATAAGGTGCTGGTGGTACTTATATTAACTCTTCATCTAGACTGTTAAATTCACTTAGTCCACAAAATACCTGAGATCAGTGATTTTATTAATTCCTAGGGGGACCCCTGTAGACAAATGAAAAATCCAAAATGCCTCTTTCCTATTTAATACAGCTGTTCTGTCTCCCCCTTTGGTGCTTTTAATGGCTGTGTCGATGCCTTGAAACCCTAGTACTGTGCCTATGTTGTTGTCATTTGCGGGCATTCCCATAGATTTAAAATGTGCAACAAAGTGTTTTGCTATGGGTGTTTTGGGGGGGTCTTGTTTGATTGATATTAAATGTTCACGGATTCGGTCTTTTAATAATCTTGTAGTCCTACCCACATATTGTTTGTGGCATAGATTACAGGTAATTAAATAAACCACAAAGTTAGAATGGCAAGTCATCCTGTGTCTGATATCAAAAGTTTTACCTGTAGCTGTGGACTTAAATGAATCACCTGAAATGACAAAATCACAGCTTTTACATGGTTTTCTTTTACATTTGTAAAATCCATTTTGACTTTGTAACCATGTAGCTGTATGCTTTCTAGAGAAATCCCTAGTTAGTTGATTTCCAATAGTTCTCGCTCTCTTACTAACACATCTAATTCCTTGTTTCTTCATCACCTCTTGTAAAAGTGTATCCTTTTCCAAAACTGGAATATATTTTCTGATTATTTGATTTATATGTTTAAACTGCCTACTGTAGCTGGTGGTAAATGTAATTGGACCCTCTGTATGTTGCCCAACATTGTATTGATTTCTTTTATTATGTTTCTTATTGCTATCTTTTAGTAGATCTTCTCTTCTCATGTTTTCTACTTCTTTGCTTGTCTGTGAAAGTGTGGTTCTATCATATCCCCTAACAATGAGTCGCTTAGAGAGTGAGTCTGCTTGTTCTTTATACGCGTCTAGATTTGTACAATTTCGTCTAAGACGCATATATTGCCCTTTGGGAATAGCTCTTTTTAAATGGGATGGATGATGTGAATCTGCCCGAAGTATAGTGTTCCCCGAAGTCGATTTTCTGTAAGTTGATGTTATTATTT
This sequence comes from Bombina bombina, assembly GCF_027579735.1. NCBI lineage: Eukaryota > Metazoa > Chordata > Amphibia > Anura > Bombinatoridae > Bombina > Bombina bombina. The sequence goes on along the minus strand of NC_069501.1, from coordinate 928,689,699 downwards.
TGTGTGAATTAAAATCCAGTCTTAACTCTATATCTAAAAACGGTATACTAGTACCCGACACTGTGTATGTAAACTTTAAATTTTGGTCATTGTTATTCAGGTAACCAATGAATTCTTCTATTCGTTCCATCCCCCCTTTCCAAATAATTATCAGGTCATCGATGAACCTGCGATAAAATCTGATATGTGGTTTATAGGGGTTATTGTCACAGAAGATTTTCCGTAATTCAAAATCGGTTAAGTACAGGTTCGCATATGAGGGGGCGAACTTTGCTCCCATGGCTGTGCCTTGGTTTTGAACATAATAGTCCCCCTCAAATGAGAAGCAGTTATGGGTAAGCAAAAATCTCACCCCCTCACATACGAACTCGATAAATCTCTCGTCAAAGTTAGTATATAACTGTAGCATATGTTCCAGTGCCTTTAGTCACAGTGCGTGAAAGTGCGCCTTTTCATTATCCAGCAACATATCGGGTTAATAGCTCGAAAAATCTTTTACTCCTAGCACTCAAACGCACTAAAACAACATGGCTGAAGCTAATTATTCAGACCGCAAAGCAAAATTCAATTTATTAATACAAGGTACAGGCTCGGGAGGTGAGTATCCTGACGATCTTAGCTCTTTATTTGTTTTGAGAGAGAAAAAGGAAATTAAGGAGTTGAAATTATGGTGGGATATGGAGTTTCTTAAACAGTACATACAAGAAGAAAAAATTCCGAGGGGGCTCCGGATGAAGAAATATCCGGCCTATGCATCACAGCGTCCAGACTTTATGTCCGAGTGGAACAATACACTGAGTCAATGCTCACTTACCTTGATGAGACAGCTCCTAAAAGATAAAGAAGAGGAACACAAAAAAACATGTACAGAATTAACAGAATTGAAGGAAAACTGCAGACAATTTGAAAGTGACAAAAAATATAAGGACTATGAAACTCAATTGAAAACAACCATCAGTACACTGGATGATGAACTAACTGAGACAAAGATGAAAAAATACAATCGTGATAGCAAAGATTATGAGCTAAATGTAGTCTACAGTTGGAATCTAACGAGACGTAATTCCAGGAATAAAAATAAAAGGAAGAATGAGGATAAGAGGGTCACCTTCTCCAGCTTTGAGGAAGATACGGGTGATGAGAGCCCAAGAGCATCGACTCCTATACATGATAAGGAGGACCCAAGACCAGAGGACCAGTCTGTTAAACCTAAGAAGGGCTCGAGTCATAAGTCCCTAGCTACACTATTGTCTACAGGGAACAAGAATACCAAGGGGGAAAAACCCTCAAAAAATGGGGGAGCCGTGGAAGATGTGATAATTACCCCGGCCAGATATCCCAGCAGAAATCAGACAAAAAACAGGAATGTGAGTTACAACAGCAACAAGAAATAACGACTGATGTGAATCGGGAACAAAGGAGACGAACCAATCCACCTGATCCTGAAGGGAAAGCCAATAGTAATGGGAAAGCTGAAGATCTAAATGTGGTGAACTTGTCATCTGTAAATTTGAGTGAGGCAGAAGAAGCGGTGCTTTCTAAAGGATTGGGTTTTGCACCTAGTAGGAACTTTGATCTATTTCAGACTCTGATCGATTTTAATAGATTTACTCGCAAGCTCACTCTCAAAAGACACTTTTCCTCAGCTATCACCCAAGAAGGAAGAGATATAGCTGGAGAGGAAGGAAGTGTAAATGGTAACAGCGTGACTGGAGGACAAGCTGAAGCATGTTTTGGGGACATTAATATGGACACTTTTGATTTTCCTGATCAATGTCAATCTATCGACCTATTAAAACTAGAAAGTGGGAGTACACGATTCATTGCAAATGATCTCAAAATCCCCAAAATTAATTACAGAAATACAAACAAAAATTTCTATCCAATACAAATGAGAGGGGATTTGATAGATGTGTTTCAGGGCCTAGTAGAACAGGATCTATATTTGCTGTCTAAAGATATAGATACAAAAACCAATAAGAAAAGGTGGTCCCCAAATAGCAATTTAACAACTAGTGAACAAAGGGTCTTAAATAAGTTACAAAGAAACCATAACCTGATCATATTAAATTCAGACAAGGGAGGGAGCATAGTGGTGCAAGACAGAATCCAATACACTCGAGAAGCAGCAAGACAATTAGGTGACATAGAAACCTATTGTAAACTTACATTTAATCCAATCAAGAAATTTACCCAAGAACTAAATAGATTTCTTAAATTTTATGTGGAGAAAGGCATTATCACATTGCAGACGGCTGAGAGTTTAAAAGTAGATTTCCCAGTGACACCGGTTTTCAAACATCTGCCGAAAATACATAAGTCCCTAACTTCCCCCCCAGGACGCCCCATCATTTCGGGGATTGGGTCATTGGGGGAGAGATTGGGGTCTTATATAGATACTATTCTCCAGCCAATAATCCAGATAACTCCTGCATATGTGAGGGACACAAAACATGTGTTACGATTATTGGATAACATACAGATCAGAGAGGGAGATATTCTATTAACAATAGATGTAGCCTCGCTATATTCATGCATCCCACACCAACAGGGCCTAAAGGCACTGGAACATATGCTACAGTCATATACTAACTTTGACGAGAGATTTATCGAGTTCGTATGTGAGGGGGTGAGATTTTTGCTTACCCATAACTGCTTCTCATTTGAGGGGGACTATTATGTTCAAAACCAAGGCACAGCCATGGGAGCAAAGTTCGCCCCCTCATATGCGAACCTGTACTTAACCGATTTTGAATTACGGAAAATCTTCTGTGAAAATAACCCCTATAAACCACATATCAGATTTTATCGCAGGTTCATCGACGACCTGATAATTATTTGGAAAGGGGGGATGGAACGAATAGAAGAATTCATTGGTTACCTGAATAACAATGACCAAAATTTAAAGTTTACATACACAGTGTCGGGTACTAGTATACCGTTTTTAGATATAGAGTTAAGACTGGATTTTAATTCACACAAAATAATAACATCAACTTACAGAAAATCGACTTCGGGGAACACTATACTTCGGGCAGACTCACATCATCCATCCCATTTAAAAAGAGCTATTCCCAAAGGGCAATATATGCATCTTAGACGAAATTGTACAAATCTAGACGCGTATAAAGAACAAGCAGACTCACTCTCTAAGCGACTCATTGTTAGGGGATATGATAGAACCACACTTTCACAGACAAGCAAAGAAGTAGAAAACATGAGAAGAGAAGATCTACTAAAAGATAGCAATAAGAAACATAATAAAAGAAATCAATACAATGTTGGGCAACATACAGAGGGTCCAATTACATTTACCACCAGCTACAGTAGGCAGTTTAAACATATAAATCAAATAATCAGAAAATATATTCCAGTTTTGGAAAAGGATACACTTTTACAAGAGGTGATGAAGAAACAAGGAATTAGATGTGTTAGTAAGAGAGCGAGAACTATTGGAAATCAACTAACTAGGGATTTCTCTAGAAAGCATACAGCTACATGGTTACAAAGTCAAAATGGATTTTACAAATGTAAAAGAAAACCATGTAAAAGCTGTGATTTTGTCATTTCAGGTGATTCATTTAAGTCCACAGCTACAGGTAAAACTTTTGATATCAGACACAGGATGACTTGCCATTCTAACTTTGTGGTTTATTTAATTACCTGTAATCTATGCCACAAACAATATGTGGGTAGGACTACAAGATTATTAAAAGACCGAATCCGTGAACATTTAATATCAATCAAACAAGACCCCCCCAAAACACCCATAGCAAAACACTTTGTTGCACATTTTAAATCTATGGGAATGCCCGCAAATGACAACAACATAGGCACAGTACTAGGGTTTCAAGGCATCGACACAGCCATTAAAAGCACCAAAGGGGGAGACAGAACAGCTGTATTAAATAGGAAAGAGGCATTTTGGATTTTTCATTTGTCTACAGGGGTCCCCCTAGGAATTAATAAAATCACTGATCTCAGGTATTTTGTGGACTAAGTGAATTTAACAGTCTAGATGAAGAGTTAATATAAGTACCACCAGCACCTTATAACATCATTCATGGATTGGAAGTGATGCAGTAGGGACATGAGAATTTATAAGCCCAAATGTTTAAAACATCCAACACCTAACAAGCTAAGATGACCACCACAAATAATACAAGAAATCAAATATCAAAATTAAAAATAAACTGTTGTGTGGCATTGTATTCCAAGTATACAATATTTAGATGATATAGCACCAATTCCTCAATAAAACCAAAGAATGATAATACTTCCACAAGCGATGGGTCGCATTCTATGGGGTAAAGGTGAATAGTATTGGGTATCACAGCAAGAGCTGCAGTTAAAGCTTTTTATTTGCATTCTTTAAATTTCCTATTATATTGGTTCAGATAGGAGCAGAAGAAATTTTAATTCTAAATATATACTTTTTTTTAAGCACTATATATGGGGGATACATCTTAAGCATAGAGAGATAATGTAGTTAGAATATTTGATAAAGACTCACATGACATGACATAGTCAAGGATTCAGCACACAGAGTGTTAGTTATATATTTCAATATTTTTTCTACACTATAATAGTAATAAAGAAAATATTTTTTCAATTTTAACACAGTTACCCTGTAGTAGATGTGTAACACATAATTCATCCACAATTTGACACTAAGATATTAATTTGTTCACAATGAGACACTAAGATATCAGAGACTCACAAGAGGTTTAATCACAAAAAGAAGACACAGAATATCAGACAGAAACATTACAATAAAAAGAAATAATAAAAAATAAAAAATAAAAAACGAAAATAAAAATAAAGGATAAAAAATAAAAAAATAAAAACAATAAATACAAAAGATCAGTAACAACAACCGAAATAGGGATAAAAATGAGGAAAGGAAATAATACAATACCAAATGAATAAAAAGCATAATAAATAAATATAACAAGAGACAAAAAGGGATGATGAGAGTTAAGTATGCTAAAAACACAGCGGGTTTACATAGAGGCAATAAAGATTTAAGCAGAAATTAACTTTATGGTTAAACCCATTGGAAGTAAGCAAACAAATTAACAAATACAGAGATAAACAAATGAATAAATAATTTTCCATCCATATAGAGCATATTCAAGAAGGAGGAATTGTAGCTTTAATATAAGAAATCTGAATTTGGAAACATAAAAGAGGAAATACGGTGCCACACAATACAATCAAATACAAGTATAATATAATTATCAATATAAAGATGAAGTTGTATTTGGTGGATCTGTTCATACGGGGGGATGCTTAGTGAATTTTATTCTCTTTTCCTCTCTCAACTAAAAATATCGGAAACATTCTATTAGATAAACAAGTAAAGAGATAAAGATCGTGTATAAGAATAGCATTTTTTGATACTAATTTTGTTTTTTATTGACACTTTTTCTTATAATTTTTATAATTTCTATAAACATATTAGCTGGAAATGATTCTATAGACACTGTTACGTAATTGCTTTACCAGTGTTACTTTTCGCAGCAACAACCGGAAACGTTTTGGTTTTTTCTCATACAGCTATTGGTCAGACAGAGACACTAATAGATACAAGATATATATACATTGTGAAGTAGCTGTGTGAGGTCCGTAGCGCATGCGCGGACAAGCTGTATGTGAAGAGACCAATACCGCGGTGTATTTGTCCTAATTAAGACAACAGGTGTGCTGCAACGCAGGTAAGCAAACGTAACAGGAAATGCTAAGTGTTTAAAAGAACTAAGGAATTCATTGTGCTTTAGTCCCTGACGAAGTGCCTCCGGGCAGGAAACGCGTCGGACGTTTCATTCTTAGTGCTCCCTCCCGAGCAAACTTGTACCAAGCTATAATTTGACTTTAAATAAAGTCGGTTTTTACTTGCAAACCAGGCGGCTGATGTGTCTTCCTTGCAGCGGACTTATTATACATTACCTAGGAATCTCTTTTCGTGAGACTAAGGAGTGTCTCATCTCCAGGTTGCAAGGAGCCTCGTTACCACCCACGCAGGAACGCACAGAACTTTACAGTGGATACAAGGTAATCTCTTTTTTGGTTTATAGAGATACCGACAGATGTAATAGATATACGTATTTACACCACATACTTTAATTTATGTTCTTGAGCATACTGCGGGGAGGTGAAACAGAGACTATATATATTCACACAGAAGGAAAAATAAGCACGCATATTGCTATACAGTTTGAAGCTTGACTTGAGATATATACTATATACGGATAAGTGCATAAAAGTCACAGTGCATGAAAGTGCGCCTTTTCATTATCCAGCACACAATCAAGAGTAAGCAGGAATCTGTAGACTCAGTCTAAATCTGATACTTTGGGGCTTGGTTAGGAGTCTGAAATTAATTAAAAGCTAGATTGATACATTTGCTGAAGAACCACTTTACTGATCAGATAAGAGGGGACATAATTGTTTCTGCAAAACTGCAAATTTTCAAGACGTAACTTAAATAGAAATTTTAACAAAAATCTTTATTCAAACAGAATACAGGGAGTGCAGAATTATTAGGCAAATAAGTATTTTGACCACATCATCCTCTTTATGCATGTTGTCTTACTCCAAGCTGTATAGGCTCGAAAGCCTACTACCAATTAAGCATATTAGGTGATGTGCATCTCTGTAATGAGAAGGGGTGTGGTCTAATGACATCAACACCCTATATCAGGTGTGCATAATTATTAGGCAACTTCCTTTCCTTTGGCAAAATGGGTCAAAAGAAGGACTTGACAGGCTCAGAAAAGTCAAAAATATTGAGATATCTTGCAGAGGGATGCAGAACTCTTAAAATTGCAAAGCTTCTGAAGCGTGATCATCGAACAATCAAGCGTTTCATTCAAAATAGTCAACAGGGTCGCAAGAAGCGTGTGGAAAAACCAAGGCGCAAAATAACTGCCCATGAACTGAGAAAAGTCAAGCGTGCAGCTGCCAAGATGCCACTTGCCACCAGTTTGGTCATATTTCAGAGCTGCAACATCACTGGAGTGCCCAAAAGCACAAGGTGTGCAATACTCAGAGACATGGCCAAGGTAAGAAAGGCTGAAAGACGACCACCACTGAACAAGACACACAAGCTGAAACATTAAGACTGGGCCAAGAAATATCTCAAGACTGATTTTTCTAAGGTTTTATGGACTGATGAAATGAGAGTGAGTCTTGATGGGCCAGATGGATGGGCCCGTGGCTGGATTGGTAAAGGGCAGAGAGCTCCAGTCCGACTCAGACGCCAACAAGGTGGAGGTGGAGTACTGGTTTGGGCTGGTATCATCAAAGATGAGCTTGTGGGGCCTTTTCGGGTTGAGGATGGAGTCAAGCTCAACTCCCAGTCCTACTGCCAGTTTCTGGAAGACACCTTCTTCAAGCAGTGGTACAGGAAGAAGTCTGCATCCTTCAAGAAAAACATGATTTTCATGCAGGACAATGCTCCATCACACGCGTCCAAGTACTCCACAGCGTGGCTGGCAAGAAAGGGTATAAAAGAAGAAAATCTAATGACATGGCCTCCGTGTTCACCTGATCTGAACCCCATTGAGAACCTGTGGTCCATCATCAAATGTGAGATTTACAAGGAGGGAAAACAGTACACCTCTCTGAACAGTGTCTGGGAGGCTGTGGTTGCTGCTGCACGCAATGTTGATGGTGAACAGATCAAAACACTGACAGAATCCATGGATGGCAGGCTTTTGAGTGTCCTTGCAAAGAAAGGTGGCTATTGGTCACTGATTTGTTTTTGTTTTGTTTTTGAATGTCAGAAATGTATATTTGTGAATGTTGAGATGTTATATTGGTTTCACTGGTAAAAATAAATAATTGAAATGGGTATATATTTGTTTTTTGTTAAGTTGCCTAATAATTATGTACAGTAATAGTCACCTGCACACACAGATATCCCCCTAAAATAGCTATAACTAAAAACAAACTAAAAACTACTTCCAAAACTATTCAGCTTTGATATTAATGAGTTTTTTGGGTTCATTGAGAACATGGTTGTTGTTCACTAATAAAATTAATCCTCAAAAATACAACTTGCCTAATAATTCTGCACTCCCTGTACAGCTGGGTATTTGCAGTCAGTAGAACACAGGCAGATGTCATTAGGCAGGACATGAATGACTTGAATACACAAGGAAAAAGGCACATTGGATCAGACAATGGGGCCTATTTATTAATGTGCGAGCGGACATGATACGATGTAACGAATCCTGTCTGCCGCACAGCAATAAATGCCGACAGCATACGCTGTCGGCATTTATCATTGCACCAGTAGTTCTTGTGAACTGCTGGTGCAATGCTGCCCCCTGCAGATTCTCTAGCAGGGGGTGTCAATCAACCCGATCGTATTTGATCGGGTTGATTTTTGTCAGCGGCCTCAGAGCAGGTGGACAAGTTATGGAGCAGAGGTCTTTAGACCGCTACTTCATAACTTCTGTGGAAACAAGGGGTATTCGGAGCTTGATAATTCGGCCCCACAGAGTGATTTGAAAACATCAAATCTGGTGCATTGAACCTAGGCCTGAGGATTTCCTAAATAGAGGCTATTGAGATCAGGTGGAGGATAATTAAACAGGCAGGTAAGTTCCAGCAGTAGGAAGGATAAAGGCTACGCCCCCAAACAGCCTGACAGGAGCAGAGGAAGTGTTCTTAAAGTGACGGTCACAGCAGGCATGTAGGCATGACACAAACTACACCGAAGTTAAGTAAATACATTTAACAAATCCATACCTGAAAGGGGCTATTCTCTCTTTACACATTGATGTCTTATAAGTGTTTATGGAGAAATAAGAGCTCTGAAAAAACCTCCTTCTAGTATCAAAATCATGACTGGTTGGATTTTCACTAGTGAATTTTGTCATCTCTCAATAAAAAAAGACAAGCCATATTTTTGTAATGGATTTTAATATTTACTTTCTATGTACTATTGATAATATATACAGTACAAATGATAGACCAAACGCATCACCAGTTAGTCTTGTAATTATATCTTCATCACTCTATCTGCACAAATTATCAGAATTGCATATAGAAAACAGTTATATAATCTTTGCTTTTTATTAATCATTTGGCTAAAACAATTTCCAAAAGCACAATGAGATTCAAAATGTGCCGTCCCTGAGATTGTCCATAAACTGTTAAGAGTAGGTTAGAAGCAGGGGTAAAGTCCTACAAAAAAAAGTGTGGGAATTCACCAAGACTTTAACCCCCTCACAATATAAATATTGTTTTATAAACCCATACACACATGCAAACACACACGCTGTATTTATATGTAAATTACCTATGTAGTCTGATTAATTAAAGCAAATTAAAACCAATTAAGGGCTGATTGGTTGCCTTTTGGCCTGAGGATTGACACTCATGGTTACATTTTTATAAGTCAGGAGTGACATTTTTATTTGCAATTTAGGAGTAAACTGATACTGAATACTGAGTAGCCAGACACACTTTTTAGAACACACAAAGGGGCATATACATATAGATGATGTTGTATAATCCAAAAAGCTAAGAGCTTTAGTAAAATCTAAGATGTTACTCCCTGGCTCTCAGGATGTGCAAGGCTCTGTAGTGTAAACATCCAATATCATGGTCTTGATCAGGTTTGTGTGTGCACTCACTCTGCAGTAAGAAACAATGATAGTGTGATTTAAATTAAAATTATGGTCACAAGGCATCTGAGTGTCATTTTATTTTACCATTAACATGTATACCAAGTAAATGTGAATCAAGTAACACTGTCAGAGAAAGCAGGAGGAATGAGGGCATAGTAAAAAGGAGAGCAAAACAGGCCACCTTGCCCATTGAAATTAAACTGGTAAGGTCAATTCTGCAGCAAACACATTATCTTGAACAGGTCAGCATTCTGCAGAGAATCTGGCCTGCTGACCATAAATTGGTAAACATATAGACACCAACATAGATCCCTTGAGTTCCTGCTGGACTTTACCCCTGTTTACAAACATAAAATATTGACCAAGAGAGAGTTTTTTTTAATTTTAAAGCTTAAAGAGACAGTCTAGTGAAAATTAAACTTTCATGATATGATTTAGATAGGGCATGTCATTATAAACAACTTTTCAATTTACTCGTATAATAAAATTCACTTTGTTCTCTTGGTATTCTTTGTTGAAAGCTGAGGTAAGCTCATATGCTAATTTCTAAGCCCTTGAAGACAACCTCTTATTCCAGTACATTTTTAAAGGTTTTTTTTTACAGCTAGACAGCACTAGTTCATGTGTTCCATATAGATAACATTGTGCTCACTGAAATAAGTGGGCAGTCTGCAAAGGCTTGGATACAGTGTAATCACAGAGGTAAAACAGTATAATAATATAACAGTGTTGGTTATGCAAAACCGGGGAATGGGTAATAAAGGGATCAGCACCAATCAGCAAGTGCTAGGTTGGTTGCTTAACCTAAAATGGGCCGGCTCCTAAGCTTAGATTCTTGCTTTTACAAATAAAGATAGCAAGAGAATGAAGAAAAATCGATAATAGGAGTAAATTAGAAAGTTGCTTATAATTGCATGTTCTATCTGAATCATGAAAGAAAATTATTTTGGTTTTGTATCCCTTTAGTGTCCCATAGTGCAATAGGAATCACTGGTTATTTTGTTTAGGATTTTTAAATGTTATTGTGTTCAAAATATGATATTTTACTATTAGGTAACCATAAATACTTAATTCCTTAATAACTAATGCTTAGATTACGAGTTTTGCGCTATAGCGCTGCCATTAAAAGTTTCTGAAAAGCCGCCTTGCGCGTTCGATAAGTTATTAACCCCTAATCTGCTGCTCCCGACATCGCCACCACTAATAAAAGTTATTAACCCCTATTCCGCTGCTCCCCGACATCGCTGCCACTATAATAAAGTTATTAACCCCTATTCCCCCGAACCCATACATCGCTGACACTATAATTAAGTTATTAACCCCTATTCCGCCGCTCCCTGACATCGCCACCACTAAATAAAGTTATTAACCCCTAAACCTCTGACCTCCCACATCACCACTACTAAATAAACCTATTAACCCCAAAACAACCCCCTAACTTTTTATTAAAATTACAATATCCCTATCTTAAAATAAATAAAAACGTACCTATGAAATAAAAAAAACTAAGTTTAAACTAACAATTAACCTAACATAACTATTATACCAAAATTAAAATAACTACCAATTAAAAAAAAACTAAAATACACATTAAAAAAACCTAACACTATTAAAAAAAATTGACTGAAATTACAAAAAATAAAAAATACTACATTACAAAAAATAACAAACACTAAATTATGAAAAATAAATGAAATTATAAAAAATAAAAACAATTACACCTAATCTAATAGCCCTATAAAAATAAAAAAGCCCCCCAAAATAAAAACCCCTAGCCTACAATAAACTACCAATAGCCCTTAAAAGGGCCTTTTGTTGGGCATTGCTCTAATGAAATCCGCTCTTTTACCTGTAAAAAAATACAAAGACCCCCCAACAGTAAAACCCACCACCCAACCAACCCCCCAAATTAATAAACCTAACTCTAACAAAAACCTAAGCTACCCATTGCCCTGAAAAGGGGATTTATATGAGCATTGCCCTTAAAAGAGCATTCAGCTGTTTTACATTGCCCTGAAAAGGGGATTCAGCTCTTTTAAAAAAAGCCCAAACCATAATCTAAAAAAAAAAAAAAACACCCAAAAAGATTTTAAAAAAAAACCTAACACTAACCCCCAAAGATCCACTCACAGTTTCTGAAGTCCGGACATCCATCCTCATCCAGGCAGCAAGAAGTCTTCATCCAGGTGGCGAGAAATCTTCATCCAGGCGGCATCTTCTATCTTCATCCCGGCGGTGTCTTCTATCTTCATCCCGGCGGTGTCTTCTATCTTCCTCCCGGCGGCACAGAGAGGATCCATCCTTGAAGACATTCGAGGTGGAGCGTTCTCATTATACGGTCACCGCTGTACACTGGATCTTCAATGCAAGGGAGACTTTTCAAAATGACATCCCTTGCATTCCTATTGGCTGATTTGATTTTTGAAATTCAAATCAGCCAATAGGATGAGAGCTACTGAAATCCTAATGGCTGTTCAAATTAGCCAATATGATGAGAGCTAATTAAATTCTATTGGCTATTCAAATCATCAAATAGAATTTAAGTAGCGCTCATCCTATTGGCTGATTTGAATTTCAAGAATCATCTCAGCCAATAGGAATGCAAGGGAGTTAGTTTTTTTTATTTTGGGGGGTTGGTTGGGTGGTGGGTTTTACTGTTGGGGGGTCTTGGTATTTTATTACAGGTAAAAGAGCTGATTTCTTTAGGACAATGCCCTACAAAAGGCCCTTTTAAGGACTATTGGTAGTTTATTGTAGGCTAGGGTTTTTTTTTTATTTTGTTTTTTGTTTTTTTTACAGAGCTATTAGATTAGGTGTAATTGTTTTTATTTTGGATAATTTCGTTTGCTATTTTCATAATTTAGTGTGTTATTTTTTGTAATTTAGTTTTTTTTAATTTTTTTTAATTTTAGACTTAATTTTTTTTAGTAGTGTTAGTTTTGTTTTAATGTGGAATTTAGTTTTTTTAATTGGTAGTTATTTTAATTTTAGTATAATAGTTATGTTAGGTTAATTGTTAGATTAAACTTAGTTTTTTTTTTTTATTTAACAGGTAAGTTTTTATTTATTTTAAGATAGGGATATTGTAATTTTAATTTAAAGTTAGGGGGTGATAGATTTAGGGGTTAATAGTTTAATTTATTAGTGGCGATGTGGGAGGCTAGCGGTTTAGGGGTTAATAGGTTTAGATAGTGTCAGGGAGCAATGGAATAGGGGTTAATAACTGTATTATAGTGACTAGGGGTTAATACGTTTTAAATAGTGTTTGGGATATGGGAGGGCCTCAGTTTAGGGGTTAATAGGTAGTTTATGGGCGTTAGTGTACTTTGTAACAGTTTAGTTATGAGTTTTGTGAAACATTTTTGTGGCGCAAAACTCATAACTACTGCTTTCAGATAGTGGAATGGATCATGTTGGTATAGGCTGTAACGCAAGCATTTTAGCTTCACTGCACAGCTTGTAATACCGGCGCTATGGAAATCCCACGCAAAAACGTCATTGACAGGATTGACGTTGCATTGCAGGCTAAAATGCTTGTGGTATAGCTATACCGACAAGATTCTTAATGGCTGCATTACTGTTTTCACGCTGAAATGGTCAGCATTAAAACCATAATGCAAAACTCGTAATCTAGGTGTAAGTCATTTTTCACTTTAGCTCAGTGTAAGATTTCCTCTAGTAATCACATAAATGATCTACCAATAAAAAATTGTAATTATAAGTTTTAAAAGAAAAACCTTATATGTTCAAAAAACATTAGGAAATATATCTATGGTGCTACTAGAGCTAAATGTGGTATCAGGCTATCAATTGCGTTACACTCATCAGGCAACCTTCAATTCGGTCAAAGCTTGAGAAAGGCTTGTAGCCGAAACTCATTGCTCTGTTTTTGGCCACTTGAGGCTTCCGTAGTTTGACCACATTGAATTCAAGCGGCAGACTTGTCAAGCAAAGTACTACTTTGTATCTAGAAGGGATCGGTAACAAATGTTACAATACAAATCAAAGACAAAATGGAAAGAACTTGGAAAGAAAAAGAGACTAATTCGTATCATCCCACTTTCACTTTCGATGTAAGTAAAAATGTGCACCTTTGAGTTAATTACTTTGCTATACTTTGACAAGGATCTCTTGTCTCATCCTGTCATTCACAGAATCATTGGATTTACCCTTTCCTACTTGGAATCCTCTGATGAACTCAGTCCCTGCATGAACGTTTAACATACAATTTTTTATTTTTCTTATGTATATTTGATGCACTGTTTTTATTTGTGTCATTGTTATAACACAATTTTTTATTGCATATGCTTTTAAATTAAATATACTCCCCCCAATTTGATAATACACATATGTAGTTTTTATAAGGTTGCCTGCTAAAATGTAACGCAATCGATAACCTTATACCACACACACACACATATATATATATATATATATATATATATATTTAGCTCTAGTAGTGCCACAGATATATTTCGTAATGTTTTTTTAATTTATAAGGTTTTTCTTCTAAACTTGGCTTTTTAGGGTCCTTTTAAAGGAGGAGTTCCCTATCTGTTGGCTTTATATAGGTACCTTAGCACTGTTAACCATTCTCATTTGCTGTGTAATCATAAGTTTTAAGCTAAATAATGTTTATTTCATATAGAACAATTGACAAGAACAATTACTCTTCCATCTCATTTTTCTCTTGTTTTATTTGAATTATTTATGTACTCCACTTGTAAAGATAGAGACCTTCAGTGAAAAAAGTTAAACAATTTGTTCCTATTTTATAGGGTTTTTATGTGTAAACATTCACCATAGACACATGCAAGTAATCAAAATAAATTAGCTTTGAAGGTAATATGCAGAATGAAAATGAAGTCAACTCTTTTGGAAATAGCCAAAGATATACTGTATGTACTGTATTTATTTGATAATTTAACTCCTTTTTATCCATTTCTAAATTATCTTCAGTTCCAGTAAGCAAGGTTAGTATTGCAAAAGCTTCCTCACCTAAAAAAATGAACTGAGTCTAATAAACATTATTATAAAAAAACAAAAACTCATAAAAAAGTTATAAGGGCTCTCAGGTGTTATATTAAATATTCAAGTTTTTTTAAAATGTATAGGTTTTTATCCTGGTAGAAAGGGATTTACGCTAGAATGATTACTGCATCCTCAGAGCTCTGGTTAACTGTTTCTCAACAAAAAAAAAGTTGCACAAAACACATCAAACATAATTTACACTCATAATAATTCCATCTAATTAAAATTATTAAAAAGAAATATTGCACAAAAAAAAGTTATAAGGGCTCAAAATATGAGGTCTCAGGTGTTATAATAAATATTCAAGTTTTGAAAATGTATAGGTTTTTATCCTGGCATAAAGTTTCTCTTTAAAAATCTGTAAGAATAAAATACATTTCACCCATTCTAGTCAATTAGAATTACCATGATAAGGGCAGTACTTGACTTTTTTTTTAACTTGAAATAAATTGCAAATATAAAAAAATAAAAATAAAAAAAAAAAATCAGCAAGAACTTATTTGTTTTACCTTTTTCAAATGCACTTCTGGCACAATAACTAAACCAATATCTTGCATGGTGACAATTTACCTGGGTACACTAAGAATAATAACAAAACTTTTCCTGGAGTAGTTCACTTTTTTGGTTTATATCTAACTTTTGTATTTATTTTCTTCTAGTAGAGGAATGTTTCTTTTTAAATAGATTCCAGTAGCATGTAAATATTTGGCTCCATGTATTATCCCAATTAGGGAATCTGTCCAGCTGTGATTTAGACATGTATATGTATGTATCTCTTGTGCCCATCTGTGTGCTATGTTTTATTTCATTGAATTTGTATATTTACTCTTACAGCTTAACATTGTTTCTGGCACTTTGATTAATCTTTAATGTTAATTTATTTTTTAACACATTACTTATTTTTATGTATTTTAACTTTGTCTTCTAATTTAAATGTGAGCTGTACAGTAGGCTGCACCCTTCTGACAAAGCATGGTTTTATCAAGCAATATGTGTAAGAGACTGTACAGTACAGTAAAACAATCACCTTGTACAGATCTATATTTTACTGTACTAGACTGTGTACAGTACCTCCAATTATGTGACAATGCTAACAAGCCAGCTATATTATTTTCTTCAGATTAAAATGTATCATAATTGATTTATATAAATACAATTTCTTAGAAATATATGAATAGATTTTTCTATCACCCCTATCTCCCATTAATTCATAGGTTTTCATCTCTATGACTAATTTTACAGTTGGCACTAATTATTTTATTAATAACAACAAAAAAAACCTTTACCAATGATAGTTATGTTCATCACAATCTCAACAACATGGTTATCCAGCATATCCCTCAAAAATCTTTATTGTTTGTATGATTCTTCTAATTGTTGTAGTAGCAAGTTTTACATTATGCCCACCTATGTTCAATGTTTTGTTTCATTGTATTTGACACAGTATATTTACAGCTCAACATTGTTTACCTGTGAGATTTATAGTAGGCTGCACCCTTATGATTTTTATCATGCAATATTTGTAAGAGGCTGTACTGGAAGACATTTATATAAAACGATTGTCAAGCAAGAAGCTCAGGTCACACTACTTACTATGAGCAAATTTGGTGAATAATTAAACCAAAAGTGCAGCAGACACAGTACTTAGGCTTATAGCATTGGTTTGGAATAAAGTAGCATTATAATGAGAAGCGAGTGTAAACAGCATACTTAAAATGGTAGAGTGACCAATTTCCAATATTAGTGATCTTAAATAGTTTGTCATACATCTACAGAGATTAAGATTAATTTATATTATAAAGTCAAATCCAAAGGATATAAGACACAGAGCTGTCCACAACTCTTAGGAGGATTGCTGAGACAACTATATACTTTATTAGGGGGCTGGATCTCCTGTTTACTACATCTGAACGAGATTGTATACAATAGTCTATAAAAAGTATGCATATGTGACATTTTAGGGTCAATCCCTTAGAAAATCTTATCAAAAGATTGTCAATGGAAAAGCACCATTAAAGTCTATGGGAATTTTGGTAATCATTTGATGTTTTTTTTTATAAAGAATTGTAATTGACTTCTTCATGCAATATTCTTAATCCTATAAATCGCACCCCGAACTCATAATAACTAATACTCCTCTCACTAAAGGAACGCCCTTAAAGATTATAATGCCAACAATAGAATACATTGTTACTCTTTAAAATTATTATTTTTCTTATTTTAATCCATATTACAATTATGGATGTAGAAGGGTATAGCAGTAAACTTTGTGCGCCCGATGGTATTATGAGTGGAAAGTAAAATCCGAACTTACGTGATAACCTTTTTCCCCATAGAAGTCAATGGAGAATAAAAAGTGGGGGAAAAAATACCCTACTCTCGCGCAAACCCGATCGCATATTCTTAAGTGGAGCAATATTTTACATTAAAATCTTCTTCACATTGCAGAATATGTTATATTTAGTCATACATACATCTCTCTCTCTCTCTCTCTCTCTCTCTCTCATAACTGCAAAGGGCTATAATGCACTTATATATGTCTATATATGTGTACGTATGTATTAATGTGTTTATATGTTTATATATATATATATATATATATATATATGTGTGTGTATATATATATATATATATATATATATATATGTCTGTTAGGTTTTGTGCAACTTTTTTGTTATGCAAAACAGTTAACCACAGCTCTGAGGACACAGTAATCATTGTAGCGTAAACCACAATTGAGTTCAAGTGATCGGTTTACTTTCAACTTGTAATACTAGTTCAATTTAACCTGGGCAAATGATAGGGAAAACCCGATATCTCTTGTGAGTAAACATTTGAACTCCACTTTTATTTTATTTTTAGAATTATAATAATTAACTATGTAGAAGATAGATGTGGAAGGGATCCATAGAAGAACTGTACTTTTCTAATACATTTTTATGAAAAAGATAAGAACATTTTGGGGGTTTGCTCAATTAATCGAGGTGAATGGTGCACGTGCTACAGAGGATCCCTATGGTGATCAGAATGGGTCTTAAATTTCAGGGAGTTACTTACATGGAAGAAATTGCATTGTGAGGTTAATGTACTGAGGACCTTAGATGTGAGGGGGGTCATGGGTAATAGCAGTTGTTCTGGGAAGTCATGTAGAGGGATGTAGGTACAAGAAGCTGCACTGGGTAAAAAACTGTGGAGGGTAAAATTAGGGCTAGAATATTCTTTACGTGAACATGTTGGTGGTCCTCTGCATGCTAGGGGATCTGACTAGTAGATAATTAATATTGCTGAAGAACTGATATGGCAATGGGTTAAGGGTTAGGGGCTTTTGGTATTAAGGGGTTAATCTGTGCAGTAAGTAGTTAATAATGAGGGGAGTTAGTGATAATGATTTAAGGAAGAGGGTATCTGAGTGATATTGGATTACTAAAGATGGGATAATGCAGTTTGTTTGCTAGTGTATATGGCATCAGGAGGGTCACAGTTATGTGTTTTTTATAATGAGGAGGTCTATTGGGAACAGATTACCCACTCAATATGGACAAATTCTTGCAGCTCTATAGCACGCTTTCAAATATTACTGCAATGTTGCACGCTCCGTTCCTTGTGGCCGTTGCCACGGACACAGGTGACTGTTTTCGGTTGCCATTGAAACGGCGGTGCTCTGGGTGCACTTGCCACAACGTCATCCCTCTGAGCCTCCTGGAACTGTTTCTTGGCATGAACCTAGGGCTATGTAAGTACCTCTGTTTCTTACTTACATCTCCCAAGTATAGGTGTTACTATGTGTTCTCCTGGGTGCTATATTTCTTGTATTGCTGGATTGCCCAATTGTTGCAGAACTCTGCCGGCTTAACCCCTGACTTGCTGGATTGGCTAATTGTTACTGAACTCTGCCTGTCTGACCACGCTGCTTGTTTAACCCCTGAACTGCCGGATTGCCTTACTGCTGCTGAACTCTGCTTGCCTCTGACCACTCTTCTGATTAACCCCTGAATTGCTGTTTCTGTGGATTACCTCATTGTTACGGAACTCTGCTTTCCTGACTACTCTCCAGTTATTCCTTGTAGTTTTAAGAAGTATTGCCCCTCTACTGTGAGTACTGTTACCTCATTTACTTGTCTATTCTCTTGTTCTGGGATATTTCCTTATTCTTCCACTTGACTCCGGGATAAGAAGACTACTGGCTAAGTTTGGTCTGATAGGGAAATATCCCACGAGCATGACAGTTACCTAGTTCTATACTTTATTGAACATGACCAGTTTCAGGGATAATATGGTGATTTACCCTAAATCCATACAGTTTTTATGAAAAAACAGGTATATGAGGGTAGTTCAACAAGTTGCAAGAAAAGCAGGTTTAGGATGCTACCACAAAATGCCCTTTCTCTTTCTAATAAAAAGAAATGGGAAGCACTGTTTCTTGTAAAATCTTAACATAGCAGTATGGTTATTTAATGTATGTTTTCATTTTTTTTTGTACCATAGTTTTGGTTGCTTGTGAGTTTCAATTTGTGACAGAGTTGTTGCTATTGATAGGTTTAATTACAACCAATTGTGATCCAGCCATTTTTGTTTATTGTTTTGATAATTTGGTATGTTGCATGTGTGAATTTCAGGCATCAGTTTAGAATTATATGACATGAATATAATTAAATTAGAAACACGTTATGTATGAATTCAGAATGGGATGCATTTATAGAAGTATATACAATTTAAAACCATTCATTTTAATTTTGTTTTTATTACACATCACAAAGAGTTTTATGAGTGCAAGTTAACTGATATCATTATGTTGTTGATACAAGCTGACATCACTTCCAATTATTCAGTACTAAAAGTATTGCTATTATTTTTGTAATTAATTCTGAAATAAATTGTTCTTATGTGTAATTATGAAAGTTAAATAAGCAGGTGTATTCACTGTTAGTTGCTGCAAGTATACTTTTGAAGATATATGCAAAATCATAATTTAAAAAAGGTATAAAAAACCTTGATTAAGATTTTATTCCATTTAAATTGCAGTGTAAAAACTAACTTTAACCCTAAATATCACTTTTGCAAATGCGATATTTGCTCTCAACTTTGAAATGCCAGCGCATGTAAATGTGCACTGGTATTACAAGCTTGGTGAATTGCAAACGCAACTTGGTGTTCACATGTTCGCAATGCATGATCTTCCATTTGCTCTGATGGGAGCCTTGTATATAAGCACAGACATATATATTTACTGGGTACACACAGTCCCCATAGACTACAATGTTAAGGCACTTTTCAGTGCTGTTTTTTTCTAACACCCCACACCCACCAACGTTAGCCCCAAAAAACTGCTTAGTGCAGTTTTTAATGACAATTCTATTCTACAACCTTTAGTGCTACATATGCCTTTCTATTGAAGAGATTTTGGTCAATTGCTTTCAAACTTCGACAATTTCAACATATTACCTCTATATAGCAATGCTGAGATTGTACTATACTACTTCTACAAAGATGATATTTTGCTGGTATGGCAGGGTAGCAAAGATAGTCTTACATGATGGTTTGAAGAACACAATGCTTTACCCTATCCATTCAAAATACACCAGTTAAAGGAAAAAAATTGACTTTCTGGATATTAGAATATTCAAAATTAATATTAATCTTAATACAACTCTTTTCTGCAAACTAACAGACATAAATTCCCTTTTGCATGTTAGCAGTTGCCCTCCACCTGCTTTATAATGTGCAATTCCAAAGGCACAATTGCTACTTCGCAAACAATACTGACACAAGTACATGAAATGGAACAGCGTTTAATTATGAGGGTATATAAAAATAAGACATTCAAACATACTAAAAATAAATATATTGTATTTTCTATAAACTCATGTCATGAATTTGAGTTTTATAACTGGAATTCCACAGAGATGAACATGTAGGCTACTATTATGAGACAGAGGTTTTTTGTTTGTTTGCTTTTATTTTTTAACATACAGATTTTACACAAATGTCCCATACATATTCACATACAGCATGCAAACAACACAGCAAAACACACATCACACATTTTATTTCAAATACATATAGACATTTTAATTAAATAAAGAAAACCATTTGAGTATGAAGAGATGGAGAAGGAGCATGAATGAGGAGATGACTGAAAAGGTCCAGAGATAAAGGGAAGTGAGAGCTACAGAGGAAGGGTGTGATAGGTTAATACATGAAGAGTGAGGGGGACGCTATAGGAAGGGAGACTGGAATAGATGCAAAAGTAATAGAAGAAAAACAACAGGGTGGGGGAGAATGAGGGAAATCAGAAAGTAAAATCACGAGCTACAACATGATAGTGGGAGAGAAAGGGAGACTAATAGATTGAGTTAGAGGTCTCATAAAAGAGGGAAAGAGACAGTGTGAGAGTAACAGAGAGGGAATGTAGGCAGAACTACATCTCTGATGAGGAAACAAGGACCAAACAAATAATTGTTTCCTCAGGTTAGGTGTCCACATAAGGGTATATTTATCAAAGCGTCAACTATGTTGCATTTGTGTGCATCAATACGCTCGCCAAACAATCGCCAAACATCGTGGCCACTGATCTGAATACCATCTCCTTATTTTTCAAAAAAGCCGTCAAAAAAGTATGGTGCGAAGAGCATTCGACTGTTGTTAACTAGCAGTCATCGATCTTGCATCTATTCAGGTTTTTCCAAAATGTATTTATACCATTCCATTACTGCCCACGAACAAGACATTTCTCTTTAGCAGATTAATGTATATATTGTAAATGTATTCTTTTTCTGAGCAGGACTCATTGCAAATATAGCAAATAGCGACATATTTTGGGCAAAGTGGAGAGTGAATTATTAGAATTCTCTTTAAGATTGGACATACATATTTTAATATATATATATATATATATATATATATATATATATATATATATATATATAATCCCTCTTGTAGTAAATCCAGCCTCCTGAGACATCTGCCTGGGTGCTAACATGCAACAAATATTTCTTATTCATTCTGAGGAAGGGGTCAGTGTGAACCCCAAAACGTCAATAAAGAGTTAAGTTGCCTTTTGGTTAACCCACTACTAAGACGTCCTGTGAGTGCTTTCTTTCATAAGATATATACATACACATACATATACTTATACAGTTGTGATCATAAGTTTACATACCCTGGCAGAATTTATGATTTCTTGGCCATTTTTCAGAGAATATGAATGATAACACAAAAACTTTTCTTTCACTCATGGTTATTGTTTGGCTGAAGCCATTTATTATCAATCAGCTGTGTTTACTCTTTTTAAATCATGATGACAACAGAAACTAACCAAATGACCCTGATCAAAAAATTACATACCCCAGTTCTTAATACCATGTATTGCCCCCTTTAACATCAATGACAGCTTGAAGTCATTTGCGGTATTTGTGGATGAGGCTCTTTATCTTCTCAGATGGTAAAGCTGCCCATTCTTCCTGGCAAAAAGCCTCCAGTTCCAGTAAATTCTTGGGGTGTCTTGCATGAACTGCATGTTTTGAGATCTCCCCAGAGTGGCTCAATGATATTGAGGTCAGGAGACTGAGATGGCCACTCCAGAACCTTCACTTTATTCTACTGTAGCCAATGACAGGTCGACTTGGCCTTGTGTTTAGGATCATTGTCATGTTGGAATGTCCAAGAATGTCCATGCGCAGCTTCCAGGCTAATGAATGCAAATTTTCCAGTATTTTTTTTATAACATACTGCATTAATCTTTCCATCAATTCTGACCAAATTCCATGTGCCTTTGTAGATCACAAATTCCCAAAACAGCAGCGATCCACCTCCGTGTTTCACAGTATATAGTATATATATATATATAAGTTTACATACCCTGGCAGAATTTATGATCTCTTGGCCATTTTCCAGAGAATATGAATGATAACACAAAAACTTTTCTTTAACTCATGGTTAGTGTTTGGCTGAAGTCATTTACCATCAATCAACTGTGTTTACTCTTTTTAAATCATAATGACAACAGATATTACCCAAATGACCCTGATAAAAAGTTTACATACCCTGGATTTTGGCCTTATAACATGCACACAAGTTGACACAAAGGGGTTTGAATGGTATTAAAGGTAACCATCCTCACCTGTGATCTGTTTGCTTGTAATTAGTGTGTATGTATAAAAGGTCAATGAGTTTCTGGACTCCTGACCGATCCTTTCATTTTTATCCAGTGCTGCACTGATGTTTCTGGATTCTGAGTCATGGGGAAAGCAACAGAATTGTCAAAGGATCTGCAGGAAAAGGCAGTTGAACTGTATAAAACAGGAAAGGGATATAAAAGAATATCCAAGGAATTGAGATTGCAAATCAGCAGTGTTCAAACTCTAATAAAAAAGTTTAAAAATGAGGGGTTCAATTGAAACCAAACCACGGTAAGGTAGACCAACTAAAATTTCAGCCACAACTACCAGGAAAATTGTTCGGGATGCAAAGAAAAATAACTTCAGGTGAAATACAGTACTCTCTGAAAACATATGGTGTGGCTGTTTCAAAATGCACAATAAGGAGGCACTTAAAGAAAGATGGGCTGCATGGTTGAGTCACCAGAAGAAAGCCATTACTACACAAATGCCACAAAGTATCCCGCTTGCAAAACGCCAAACAGCACAGAGACAAGCCTCAAACCTTCTGGCACAAAGTCATTTGGAGTGATGAGACTAAAATTGAGCTTTTTGGCCACAACCATAAATGCTACATTTGAAGAGTAGTCAACAAGGCCTATGATGAAAGTTACACCATTCCTACTGTCAAATACGGAGGTGGATCGCTGCTGTTTTGGGGATGTGTGAGCTACAAAGGCACAGGAAATTTGGTTAGAATTGATGGAAAGATGAATGCAGTATGTTATCAAAAAATACTCAAGAAAAATTTGCATTCATCAGCCCGGAAGCTGAGCATGGGACGTACTTGGACATTCCAACATGACAATGATCCTAAACACAAGGCCAAGTCGACCTGTCATTGGCTACAGCAGAATAAAGTGAAGGTTCTGGAGTGGCCATCTCAGTTTCCTGACCTCAATATCATTGAGCCACTCTGGAGAGATCTCAAACGTGCAGTTAATGCAAGACAGCTCAAGAATTTACAGGAACTGGAGGCTTTTTGCCAGGATAAAGAGCCTCATCCACAAATACCACAACAAACTTCAAGCTGTCATAGATGTTAAAGGGGGTAATACACAATATTAAGAACTGGAGCATGTAAACTTTTGATCAGGGTAATTTGGGTAGTTTCTCTTGTCATTATGATTTAATTCCTTAATGACCAACACCGTACGCCGTTCGCTCCTTAAAAAACATACAGTTAATGACCAAGGACGTACGGCGTACGTCGTTGGTCTTGGAAAGCAGTGGAAGCAGCTGCTTTCTGGTTATTGCAGTGATGCCTCAATATCGAGGCATCCTGCAATAACCTTTCTTACCCCTCCAGTGCAGAGAGAGCCACTCTGTGGCCCTCTCTGCACCGGACATTGATGGCTGGTATCATTGGTGGGTGGGAACTGGTCTGGGAGGTGGGTGGGCAGCCATCGATGGTTTCTATTAGTAAGAGGGGGGAAGGAATGCCGGGGGCATGCAGCGGACGGGGGCGTGCACGGGGAGGGAACGAGTGGGAACTGCTACACTACAGACAAAAAAAATTATGTTTTAAGTGGGAGAAAGGGGGGAGGGAATGCTTAAAAAAATTATCTAATGGATTTGGGAGGGGTGGGGGTTGGTCTTTGGGGGGGAGCTACACTACAGAAAATATAAAAAATACATTTAAAAAAATCTATTTTATTGTAAACTGGGTACTGGCAGACAACTGCCAGTACCCAAGATGGATCCCAATAAGGTAGAGGGGGAGGGTTAGAGAGCTGTTTGTGGGGATCAGGGAGGTTGGGGGCTAAGGGGGGATCCTACACAGCAGCATATGTAAACATGCAAAGAAAAAAAAAAGGATACCTTTTAATTTAGTATTGGCAGACTTTCTGCCAGTACTTAAGATAGCGGGGACAATTGTGGGGTGGGGGAGGGAAGAGACCTGTTTGGCAGGGATCAGGGGGTGTGATGTGTCAGGTGGGAGACTGATCTCTACACTAAAGCTAAAATCAACCCTGCAAGCTCCCTACAAGCTACCTAATTAATCCCTTCAGTGCTAGCCATAATACACGAGTGATGCGCAGCGACATTTAGCGGCCTTCTAATTACCAAAGAGCAACGCCAAAGCCATATATGTCTGCTATTTCTGAACAAAGGGGATCCCAGAGAAGCATTAACAACCATTTGTGCCAAAATTGCACAAGTTGTAAATAATTTCAGTGAGAAATCTAAAGTTTGTGAAAAAAATTGTTAAAAAGTGAACGATTTTTTTTTATTTGATCGCATTTGGCAGTGAGAGGGTGGCATGAAATATACCAAAATGGGCCTAGATCAATAATTTGGGATGTCTTAAAAAAAAAATATACATATACATGTCAAGGGATATTCAGGGATTCCTGAAAGATATCAGTGTTCCAATGTAACTAGCGCTAATTTTGAAAAAAAGTGGTTTAGAAATAGCAAAGTGCTACTTGTATTTATTGCCCTATAACTTGTAAAAAAAAAAAACCCAAAGAACATGTAAACATTGGGTATTTCTAAACTCAGGGCAAAATTTAGAAACTATTTAGCATGGGTGTTTTTTGGTGGTTGTAGATGTGTAACAGATAAAAAATGAATAAAAGTTAGAAAAAGTGTTTTTTTTCCATTTTTTCCTCATATTTTATAATTGTTTTATAGTAAATTATAAGATATGATGAAAATAATGGTATCTTTAGAAAGTCCATTTAATGGCGAGAAAAACGGTATATAATATGTGTGTGTACAGTAAATGAGTAAGAGGAAAATTACAGCTAAAAACAAACACAGCAAAAATTTAAAAATAGTCTTGGTCCCAAACGGACAGAAAATGGAAAAGTGCTATGGTCACTAAGGGGTTAAAAAAGAGTAAACACAGTTGATTGATAATCATTGGCTTATCCATATATATATATATATATATATGCAAGTTCTCCCACTTAAGAAGATGAGAGAGGCCTGTAATTTTCATCATAGGTATACCTCAACTATGAGAGACAAAATGTAGAAACAAATCCAGACAATCACATTGTCTGATTTGGAAATAATTTATTTGCAAATTATGGTGGAAAATAAGTATTTGGTCACCTACCAACAAGCAAGATTTCTGGCTCTCACAGACCTGTATCTTCTTCTTTAAGAGGCTCCTCTGTCCTCCACTCATTACCTGTATTAATGGCACCTGTTTGAACTTGTTATCAGTATAAAAGACACTTGTCCACAACCTCAAACAGTCACACTCCAAACTCCACTATGGTGAAGACCAACGAGCTGTCGAAGGACACCAGAAACAAAATCGTAGACCTGCACCAGGCTGGGAAGACTGAATCTGCAATAGGCAAGCAGCTTGGTGTGAAGAAATCAACTGTGGGAGCAATAATTAGAAAATGGAAGACACACAAGACTACTGATAATCTCCCTCGATCTGGGGCTCCACGAAAGATCTCACCCCGTGGGGTCAAAATGATCACAAGAACGGTGAGCAAACATCCCAGAACCACACGGGGGGATCTAGTGAATGACCTGCTGAGAGCTGGACCAACGTAACAAAGGCTACCATCAGTAACACACTATGCTGCCAGGGACTCACATCCTGCAGTGCCAGACGTGTCCCCCTGCTTAAGCCACTACATGTCCGAGCTTGTCTGAAGTATAATAGAGAGCATTTAGATGATCCAGAAGCGGATTGGGATAATGTCATATGGTCAGATGAAACCAAAGTAGAACTGTTTGGTAGAAACACAACTTCACCTGTTTGGAGGAGAGAGAACACCATACCTACTGTGAAGCATGGGGGTGGCAACATCATGCTTTGGGGCTTTTTCTCTGCAAAGGGAACAGGACGACTGATCTGTGTACATGAAAGAATGAATGGGGCCATGTATCGTGAGATTTTGAGTGCAAACCTCCTTCCATCAGCAAGGGCATTGAAGATGAAATGTGGCTGGGTCTTTCAGCATGACAATGATCCCAAACACACCACCCGGGCAACGAAGGAGTGGCTTTGTAAGAAGCATTTCAAGGTCCTGGAGTGGCCTAGCCAGTCTCCAGCTCTCAACCCCATAGAAAACCTTTGGAGGGAGTTGAAAGTCCGTGTTGCCCAGCGACAGCCCCCAAGAATCCCTGCTCTAGAGGAGATCTGCATGCAGGAATGGGCCAACATACCAGCAACAGTGTGTGACAACCTTGTGAAAACTTACAGAAAACGTTTGTCACTGCCAACAAAGGATATATAACAATGTATTGAGATGAACTTTTGATATTGACCAAATACTTATTTTCCACCATAATTTGCAAATAAATTATTTCCAAATCAGACAATGTGATTGTCTGGATTTGTTTCCACATTTTGTCTTTCATAGTTGAGGTATACCTATGATGAAAATTACAGGCTTCTCTCATCTTCTTAAGTGGGAGAACTTGCACAATTGGTGGCTGACTAAATACTTTTTCCCCCCACTGTATATATATATAGGGGGGGAAATAAATCACAGTTACACTCAGCAACCTGTACAGTAGGATATCTAATGTCAAATGTTGGTAACTAGACAATAGAAAGAGTCCCCAGTTAAACAGAAAAGGAGCACTGGTGGATGTGCAATCCAAAGATGCAATTCATATATTAGAGTTAATAAAGCAAACAAGTGGTGTCACTCCAGCACGCCCATATAACCTTTTAAATGAATGTACAGGAAAACGTCAGTGGCAGGTCTTGAACTAATGGCCTAAAATGATACATACAATGGGGTACCTTTAAACCCAGCTACAGTTCCATGTGAGGTGTCCTTACAAAAAGCGGCATGTACCTCGCTCTTGTAAAATATCAAGCACTTGGCTCTCACTCACCATGCCGGGCGACCTCCAGTGTAGTACGGCTATGCCGTCAAAGAGCCCAATAGACGTCCTGTCAGCTGTGGACGAAAGCCTCCGTCTGTGAAGAAAACAGTATCCTCGGCGTCCTAAGTATGCAGGAAGGAGTGACACGCACCACGTGATCCCGGAAGCCAATCCGGTCTGTTCAACTGTCTATCTGACTCAGCTGCATGGAAGAAAGCCGTCTGTGGTCACTACTCAGTGCGAGACTCCAGGAACTAATGAAGGGAAATAGTCTCTGCTGCCTGAAGGTATACAGCAATGCAAAAACAAAAATGCAGACGACTTTTCCCAAAATCCAAAACTCGTTTATTTTCAGTTAAAAATAATCCATGTGTACATGATCAAAAAAGGCATGTCTCACAACACCAGCATAAACTTGTGGTTTAGCAGCAGTTTTTCCACAAGTTTATGCTGGTGTTGTGAGACATGCCTTTTTTGATCATGTACACATGGATTATTTTTAACTGAAAATAAACGAGTTTTGGATTTTGGGAAAAGTCATTTTTGCTTTGCTATATATATATATATATATATATATATATATATATATATATATATATATATATATATATATATATGTATGTGTGTGTGTTATGTCAGAAATCTATTGCAACATATTAACATGTCCCTAAGTTCCTTTTTGGTTCTTAACAATGTTGTCTGTTATATCTCTGTTGATTTATACCACTATATGTATATATTGTAAATGTATTATTTTTCTGAGCAGGAATAATTGCGAATATTACATGTAATCAGAGTATCATATGTATTTATTTGCAAACAATGGATATTTTAAAGGGATAGGAAAGTAAACATTTAAGTTGCAGTATTCAGATAGAGCATGCACTTTTAAAACAAACACTTCAATTTCACTTCTAGTTTCAAATGTGCTTTGTTCTCTTGGTATCCCTTGTTGGAAAAGAATACGCACATATCCTACACTAGTGGGAGCTAGCTGATAATTGGTGCCTAAACACATTTGTGTCTTGTGTATCATATATAAATATATATATATATATATATATATATATATATATATATATATATATATATATATATATATATATATATAAATGTTTGGTTTATCAGTAAAAAGTGGATGTGTCAGGGAGCTCAGTAAAACAGTTACTGCCTGCCCACTATTCACACTCCTCACAAAGTGTGAAAAAGTTGAAAAACTGAAAAAGAAGATTGTGGGTGGCGCCAGTAAAGGCTAACTGTGGGAGTAATAGATTTTGGGTATGAAATATATCTAAAAGTACGAGTCACAATATCCAAAATTCCAAATAGAAATTTAATGTGAAAGAATATAAAACACAACTAAACCTATTGTGAAAAGGCAATATTTTAATGTTACCAAGCTCACTCAGCTCTAAAAACGATAAATAATAATCTTAAAAAGCAGGTATATTAAATAAATGTCAATATTTTATTTTTAATACATAGACTAGTAAAACATTAGGACATTTCAAGTTAGAATTGCACCGGTGCCCCTAAAACTTTAAATAGTAGATATTAAAAAATCAAATTTAACATAAATTCCTAAAAAACAATTCGATATACCTTACATACAATATAAAAATCACAAACATCAAAAATTAAGGTGAGAGGTGATCCGTGTGATAAAAGTTATTAGAAGTATAATAAAGATACCAGCTCTCAAAGTCCCTTTTAGTAACCTTGCAGCGATAGTATTAGTGAGATTCTGGTTTGCTCCTATTCCGGATAAACGTTATGAAGTTGAAACTTAAGATACTTTTCCAATTTGTTACATCAAATCAGCCCAGACTAATCTTTTCAGAATTAATGCGTGTATGATTAATCTAATAAGCTGGATAAGGGTCTCAGCGATATTGGCAAGCTTTTATATTTGCAGTTCTTACTCACCAAGTACCCCCTCGGTGTAGCACAGTCTGGTTCCACTGTTAAATAACCGCCGGGCTATCTCATCAGCAGTTGGACTTTCCTCCTTAATTTGCGGTAAATGACGGTCAGCAGCTTCTTCGTTTCAACACTTGAAAAATCCTCAAATGGTATAATGGTCCGTTTGTAGAAGTGCGCGCACTTATTTTGAAATAACCGCTCCTACCGTTCAACCAATCAGCCTTCCTATTTGCTTTGCACTGATCCTGGCTTCTTGGTATACGGTTCTGGGAGCACAATAGTGGTACATACGGGCTCTCAATCAGCCTCTCCTTGCTTTGCACAAAGCTCACAGGTGCTGGGAAATCAGTTCATCCACGCGTATCGGCTCTCGTGGGGCCTTTGTCAAGATAACTGTTCCCATGGTTTCTCTCCTAATAAAGGCTGTAAAATTAACCCCTTAGTGTTCAAATCACTTAGATCATCAAAATGATTTCTTTCTTAGCGGTTTTTATTTTAAAAAAAATTGGTATCTTTAATCCTTTGTTGAAGAGTTTTTTATTATTTTGTATTCCAGACTTGCAAGGTTACTATCAGTGATAAATGTATAATTCTACATATATTGGAATTTAATGTAAAACGTTGATCTCTTCACCCTAAATGCGAATTGCAACTCTCACCACCTATTGTCATTCTTGATAAGTCCATTTTAAATAAGGGGAAAATAGGTAAATCAACTGGAATATCTATTATAAATATCAAAATGGATATAGATAAATTAATTTATTACTATGAGATTAAGTCTAAAAATAACATAATACTAGCTGAGAGCCTTCAAACATTTTATATAAAAAAATTATACTAAATAACAATAGTCCACTCATATATAACAAATTAATGAGTTAAAATTCATATTTCATACAAAATATATAATATAATAAATATAATAAACAGCCTTGGTTCCTATATATACAAAAAATAGTATCAGTCTATATTAAAATATATTTCATTATATATTAAAAATTGTTATTATAAATCCAAAACGGAGAAGTATATATTAATTAGAATACTTAATAAGATAAAATTGAGACAGACCAAAAAATATCAAAATCTATAAAATCTAAAAAAGACCAGGCTAGACAAGGTGCTAGGATTCAGGGATTAGTTACCATAGGCCATAATCAAATAAGTCTATTCAGATCAAGCTCACTATTCAAACCTGATGGATGTAACGTACCAAAATTATAGATCAATTCTGCTTCTTGTCTAAGGAGCTTCCTCTCCATGTCTCCCCTTCTCCCATCTCCATGCACTTTTTTTATCCCCCAGTATTTCATACAATTTAAATTTCCCTGATGTTTTTCATAAAAATGTTTATACAGTGTCATGTCTTTCCTATGATTTTCAATACTTAGGATATGCTCCCTAATCCTGTCTCTGAGTTTTCTACTCGTTTGACCGAGGTACAAAAGATTACAGTCACATTTAATGGCATAGATCACATTCTCATCTGAACATCTAATAATCCCATTAATTTTATATAATTTCCCTGTTTTACTAGATTCTAGACCTTTCAATTTGCTACTGTATCTGCACGACTTGCATGAATGGCAAGGGTAAAATCCCTCTATTATATTCCTTTCAAGGTCCTTCATCCCTTTATTTACCATAGTCATTTTATTTCTCTTAAACTCACTAGGAGCCAATAAATTCTTAAATTTTTTTGCTTTTTTATAGATAAATCTAGGGTTTCTGCTTATATTTGGGCCAATTAAAGGGTCTTTTAGCAGTAAGTGCCAGTGTTTGTTAACTACTTTCTTAAAAAGTTTATGTTGAGACGAAAAGGTAGTGATTATTGGTATATTTAATTCCTCATTACTTGTGTCATTAAAACTTTTCCTTTTCTGTTTATGTTTCTTTTTTAGTAGATCTTTTCTATCAACCTTTTTGATATCACTTGCCAGTTTTTCTATATTTTTGCTGTCATACCCTTTTTGTTTGAATCTATCAATAATAGTTCGTGATTGGCTATCATATTCCTCAGATTTTGTACAATTCTTTCTTACTCTTAATAGCTGCCCTTTGGGTATGTTCTTTTTCCAAGTATCAAGATGGTTACTCTCTGCATCTATATAATTGTTGGTATCCACTTTTTTAAAAAAGGTCCTAGTCACAAGTTCTCCAGCCATTATTTCAATTTCAATATCTAGAAAGCTTATTTTATTTGAACTATATTCGTAAGTGAAAGTTAGGCTGTAGTTATTATGGTTCATATCCTCTATAAATTGGTCCAGTAGCTCAAGGTCCCCTTTCCACACGATAAACATGTCATCTATATAGCGCCTATAGAGCACAAGGTTCGCACCCCATGGGGATCTTCCAATAAATTCTTCCTCGAAGATCCCCATGAACAAATTTGCATAACTGGGTGCGAACCTTGTGCCCATAGCCGTCCCCTTTATTTGTAAATAGTATCTTTCGTCGAATTTAAAATAATTTTTATTTAAAATAAACTTTATACACTCCAAAATGAATTTACCTTGTTCTTTTAACATATTTTCATCTTTTTGTAAATAAGATTCTATTGCTCTTAGGCCTAAAAGTTGATCAATATTGGTATATAACGCACTAACGTCACAAGTGACTAAAATCATATTCTGTTCCCATTTCACTGTCCCAATTTCATTTAAAAAGTGTGTTGAATCGAGTAAAAATGAGGGTAGTTGTTTCACATATCCCTGCAGAAAGAAATCTATATATTGCGACAAATTCGAGGTTATACTTTCAATCCCAGATATTATGGGACGCCCTGGAGATCTCTCTAGGTTCTTGTGGACCTTTGGGAGAAAGTAAAAAATTGGTGTCCTAAAATTTTTTACCAACAGAAAATCATATTCAGTATCATTGATCAATTTTATCGATTTTGCATCATTAAGAAGTGTTTCCAGATGTTTAAAATAGATGTCACCCGGATCACCATTTAGTTTCTTATATGTGGTGGTGTCATTTAATAACCTCTGGGCTTCTTCTAAATAATATGTGCTATTCATGATCACTATCCCCCCACCTTTGTCTGCTTGTTTTATCACCAGATCTTTCCTATTCTGTAATTCTTTTAGTAAACTTTTTTCTTTGAGGGACAGATTCCATTTAATACTCTTAGTGTCAGTTATATCTAATTCATCTAAGTCTTTTTTTACTGATTTCTCAAAGGACTCGATATAATTACCTTTTTTCATGGCTTGGGAAAAAATTTGATTGTTTTCTAAAATCTGTCTGTATGTAGCATTTTGATGCTGGATCTATTTTCTCTTCTAGATAATTTTTTAAAACTGGATTTTTAATAAAATATTTTTTCAAGGTCAATTTTCTGATAAATTGGTTTATATTAATAAGATGTTCAAATTTGTTCATCTTAGATGAGGGGGAGAATGACAAGCCCTTGCTCAATATTGATTCTTGTTCTTTAGTTAGTGAAACGTTACTAATATTAAAGATTCCTTTGGTTACTGTCTCAGTTCCTATTTCTGGCATCTCCTCTCTAGGTTCTAATCTTCCCTTTCCTCTCCCTCTGTTCCCTCTCTTCTCCTTTTTCCTTTTGGAGGATCGTGGGTTCTCTCCCTGCCTATATCTAAAAAATCATTGGAGGTACTGGGTTGAGTGGTTCGATAATCTTTTGGGTAAATTTCTAATGCCTCATATCTATTATGTGTCGGTATTCTCCAATTATCTCATTGTTGTTGTTGTTGTTTATCTCCTTTATATTCTGGTTTATTATTAGATTGACTCCATTTTTCATTTCTATTAGACCACCCCCTTTCATTAAATGTTCCTCTCTGATTCCAACCCCTATAGTTGTTTTCTCTCCACGAATTTCTATGAAGGTTATCATTACCATTATAGTATTCCCTATCATGTCTAACATTTGTCTGATGTCTTTCATTAAATCTAGATGAGTAATTATTATAACCCCTATAGGGTGTGTATTGGTTGGAATATCCCATATGGTTAGGTTCCCATCTTACATGGTACTGACCCTGGTTATCTCTATAGTTGTTGTATCTAGGTTTATGATTTCTTCTGTCAAAGTCTCCTTTCCACTGTTCTGTATTTCCCCTGTAATCTCTCCTATTCTCTTCTCTATGGAAACTCCCTATATTAGTTTCATAAGGATTAATTCTCCTCTCATCTTCATTAGATAATCTATTTGTCTCTGAATCTTGTTCTACTACTACTTCTTTATTTTCTTTCCTTTTACTAAACAGCGATGCATTTTTAATCTCATTTATGTTACCCATATTTTTATTTGTGTTTGGTTCTAATTTGTAATCGTCCTGGTCTCTCCGGTATTTGTGCCATTTTGTTTTGAGTATATCCCCCTTAAGTTCTTGTAATTTATCAATTAATTATCTTTCTTTGTCTTTTGAAATCTCTTTTTTCTTACTTTCTAAAAAGTTTTTTAATTTCGTTATGTCTTCATTAATATTTTTTATAGCTAGTGTCCTGGCTTTAATTATTACTCTTATCAAGTCTAAAGAGGCTTTTTCAAGAATCTCATACCACTCTTCTTTATGTGCCTAATTTAGATCGAAAGTGCAGTCTTTTTTGAGACGCAAACCTCTAGGGACGATATTTAAAGAGACATATTTTTCCATAAATTTTAGCTCAGTGTTAATCTTAAGTTCTTTCATCAATAATCCCTCTAGATTCTCTAAACTCATATTATTACAATTCTGAGTCCCATCAGTCCCTGCAGAGTCTACCAAATGATTATCACTATTAACAGATTCATCTATTAGATTTAATAGGCTTTCCCTAGTTTTAAAAAGTTCCATTTTAAGTTTTATGAATGGAGAATATGAGATTTAGAAATATAAGTTACAATGTAAATAACAAATAACTGAGTTCAAACCTGACCTGTGAGACAATAAAAATCAGTAAAAAGTGGATGTGTCAGGGAGCTCAGTAAAACAGTTACTGCCTGCCCACTATTCACACTCCTCACAAAGTGTGAACAAGTTGAAAAACTGAAAAAGAAGATTGTGGGTGGCGCCAGTAAAGGCTAACTGTGGGAGTAATAGATTTTGGGTATGAAATATATCTAAAAGTACGAGTCACAATATCCAAAATACCAAATAGAAATTTAATGTGAAAGAATATAAAACACAACTAAACCTATTGTGAAAAGGCAATATTTTAATGTTACCAAGCTCACTCAGCTCTAAAAACGATAAATAATAATCTTAAAAAGCAGGTATATTAAATAAATGTCAATATTTTATTTTTAATACATAGACTAGTAAAACATTAGGACATTTCAAGTTAGAATTGCACCGGTGCCCCTAAAACTTTAAATAGTAGATATTAAAAAATCAAATTTAACATAAATTCCTAAAAAAACAATTCGATATACCTTACATACAATATAAAAATCACAAACATCAAAAATTAAGGTGAGAGGTGATCCGTGTGATAAAAGTTATTAGAAGTATAATAAAGATACCAGCTCTCAAAGTCCCTTTTAGTAACCTTGCAGCGATAGTATTAGTGAGATTCTGGTCTGCTCCTATTCCGGATAAACGTTATGAAGTTGAAACTTAAGATACTTTTCCAATTTGTTACATCAAATCAGCCCAGACTAATCTTTTCAGAATTAATGCGTGTATGATTAATCTAATAAGCTGGATAAGGGTCTCAGCGATATTGGCAAGCTTTTATATTTGCAGTTCTTACTCACCAAGTACCCCCTCGGTGTAGCACAGTCTGGTTCCACTGTTAAATAACCGCCGGGCTATCTCATCAGCAGTTGGACTTTCCTCCTTAATTTGCGGTAAATGACGGTCAGCAGCTTCTTCGTTTCAACACTTGAAAAATCCTCAAATGGTATAATGGTCCGTTTGTAGAAGTGCGCGCACTTATTTTGAAATAACCGCTCCTACCGTTCAACCAATCAGCCTTCCTATTTGCTTTGCACTGATCCTGGCTTCTTGGTATACGGTTCTGGGAGCACAATAGTGGTACATACGGGCTCTCAATCAGCCTCTCCTTGCTTTGCACAAAGCTCACAGGTGCTGGGAAATCAGTTCATCCACGCGTATCGGCTCTCGTGGGGCCTTTGTCAAGATAACTGTTCCCATGGTTTCTCTCCTAATAAAGGCTGTAAAATTAACCCCTTAGTGTTCAAATCACTTAGATCATCAAAATGATTTCTTTCTTAGCGGTTTTTATTTTAAAAAAAATTGGTATCTTTAATCCTTTGTTGAAGAGTTTTTTATTATTTTGTATTCCAGACTTGCAAGGTTACTATCAGTGATAAATGTATAATTCTACATATATTGGAATTTAATGTAAAACGTTGATCTCTTCACCCTAAATGCGAATTGCAACTCTCACCACCTATAGTCATTCTTGATAAGTCCATTTTAAATAAGGGGAAAATAGGTAAATCAACTGGAATATCTATTATAAATATCAAAATGGATATAGATAAATTAATTTATTACTATGAGATTAAGTCTAAAAATAACATAATACTAGCTGAGAGCCTTCAAACATTTTATATAAAAAAATTATACTAAATAACAATAGTCCACTCATATATAACAAATTAATGAGTTAAAATTCATATTTCATACAAAATATATAATATAATAAATATAATAAACAGCCTTCGTTCCTATATATACAAAAAATAGTATCAGTCTATATTAAAATATATTTCATTATATATTAAAAATTGTTATTATAAATCCAAAACGGAGAAGTATATATTAATTAGAATACTTAATAAGATAAAATTGAGACAGACCAAAAAATATCAAAATCTATAAAATCTAAAAAAGACCAGGCTAGACAAGGTGCTAGGATTCAGGGATTAGTTACCATAGGCCATAATCAAATAAGTCTATTCAGATCAAGCTCACTATTCAAACCTGATGGATGTAACGTACCAAAATTATAGATCAATTCTGCTTCTTGTCTAAGGAGCTTCCTCTCCATGTCTCCCCTTCTCCCATCTCCATGCACTTTTTTTATCCCCCAGTATTTCATACAATTTAAATTTCCCTGATGTTTTTCATAAAAATGTTTATACAGTGTCGTGTCTTTCCTATGATTTTCAATACTTAGGATATGCTCCCTAATCCTGTCTCTGAGTTTTCTACTCGTTTGACCGAGGTACAAAAGATTACAGTCACATTTAATGGCATAGATCACATTCTCATCTGAACATCTAATAATCCCATTAATTTTATATAATTTCCCTGTTTTACTAGATTCTAGACCTTTCAATTTGCTACTGTATCTGCACGACTTGCATGAATGGCAAGGGTAAAATCCCTCTATTATATTCCATTCAAGGTCCTTCATCCCTTTATTTACCATAGTCATTTTCTTTCTCTTAAACTCACTAGGAGCCAATAAATTCTTAAAATTTTGTGCTTTTTTATAGATAAATCTAGGGTTTCTGCTTATATTTGGGCCAATTAAAGGGTCTTTTAGCAGTAAGTGCCAGTGTTTGTTAACCACTTTCTTAAAAAGTTTATGTTGAGACGAAAAGGTAGTGATTATTGGTATATTTAATTCCTCATTACTTGTGTCATTAAAACTTTTCCTTTTCTGTTTATGTTTCTTTTTTAGTAGATCTTTTCTATCAACCTTTTTGATATCACTTGCCAGTTTTTCTATATTTTTGCTGTCATACCCTTTTTGTTTGAATCTATCAATAATAGTTCGTGATTGGCTATCATATTCCTCAGATTTTGTACAATTCTTTCTTACTCTTAATAGCTGCCCTTTGGGTATGTTCTTTTTCCAAGTATCAAGATGGTTACTCTCTGCATCTATATAATTGTTGGTATCCACTTTTTAAAAAAAGGTCCTAGTCACAAGTTCTCCAGCCATTATTTAAATTTCAATATCTAGAAAGCTTATTTTATTTGAACTATATTCGTAAGTGAAAGTTAGGCTGTAGTTATTATGGTTCATATCCTCTATAAATTGGTCCAGTAGCTCAAGGTCCCCTTTCCACACGATAAACATGTCATCTATATAGCGCCTATAGAGCACAAGGTTCGCACCCCATGGGGATCTTCCAATAAATTCTTCCTCGAAGATCCCCATGAACAAATTTGCATAACTGGGTGCGAACCTTGTGCCCATAGCCGTCCCCTTTATTTGTAAATAGTATCTTTCGTCGAATTTAAAATAATTTTTATTTAAAATAAACTTTATACACTCCAAAATGAATTTACCTTGTTCTTTTAACATATTTTCATCTTTTTGTAAATACGATTCTATTGCTCTTAGGCCTAAAAGGTGATCAATATTGGTATATAACGCACTAACGTCACAAGTGACTAAAATCATATTCTGTTCCCATTTCACTGTTCCAATTTCATTTAAAAAGTGTGTTGAATCGAGTAAAAATGAGGGTAGTTGTTTCACATATCCCTGCAGAAAGAAATCTATATATTGCGACAAATTTGAGGTTATACTTTCAATCCCAGATATTATGGGACGCCCTGGAGGTCTCTCTAGGTTCTTGTGGACCTTTGGGAGAAAGTAAAAAATTGGTGTCCTAAGATTTATTACCAACAGAAAATCATATTCAGTATCATTGATCAATTTTATCGATTTTGCATCATTAAGAAGTGTTTCCAGAT
The DNA here is from genome assembly GCF_027579735.1 of Bombina bombina. NCBI lineage: Eukaryota > Metazoa > Chordata > Amphibia > Anura > Bombinatoridae > Bombina > Bombina bombina. Next base: position 928,651,494 of record NC_069501.1, on the reverse strand, counting down.
GTTTAAAATAGATGTCACCCGGATCACCATTTAGTTTCTTATATGTGGTGGTGTTATTTAATAACCTCTGGGCTTCTTCTAAATAATATGTGCTATTCATGATCACTATCCCCCCACCTTTGTCTGCTTGTTTTATCACCAGATCTTTCCTATTCTGTAATTCTTTTAGTAAACTTTTTTCTTTGAGGGACAGATTCCATTTAATACTCTTAGTGTCAGTTATATCTAATTCATCTAAGTCTTTTTTTACTGATTTCTCAAAGGACTCGATATAATTACCTTTTCATGGCTTGGGAAAAAATTTGATTGTTTTCTAAAATCTGTCTGTATGTAGCATTTTGATGCTGGATCTTTTTTCTCTTCTAGATAATTTTTTAAAACTGGATTTTTAATAAAATATTTTTTCAAGGTCAATTTTCTGATAAATTGGTTTATATTAATAAGATGTATAAATTTGTTCATCTTAGATGAGGGGGCGAATGACAAGCCCTTGCTCAATAGTGATTTTTCAAGTGTTGAAACGAAGAAGCTGCTGACCGTCATTTACCGCAAATTAAGGAGGAAAGTCCAACTGTTGATGAGATAGCCCGGCGGTTATTTAACAGTGGAACCAGACTGTTCTACACTGAGGGGGTACTTGGTGAGTAAGAACTGCAAATATAAAAGCTTGCCAATATCGCTGAGACCCTTATCCAGCTTATTAGATTAATCATACACGCATTAATTCTGAAAAGATTAGTCTGGGCTGATTTGATGTAACAAATTGGAAAAGTATCTTAAGTTGCAACTTCATAACGTTTATCCGGAATAGGAGCAAACCAGAATCTCACTAATACTATCGCTGCAAGGTTACTAAAAGGGACTTTGAGAGCTGGTATCTTTATTATACTTCTAATAACTTTTATCACACGGATCACCTCTCACCTTAATTTTTGATGTTTGTGATTTTTATATTGTATGTAAGGTATATCGAATTGTTTTTTAGGAATTTATGTTAAATTTGATTTTTTAATATCTACTATTTAAAGTTTTAGGGGCACCGGTGCAATTCTAACTTGAAATGTCCTAATGTTTTACTAGTCTATGTATTAAAAATAAAATATTGACATTTATTTAATATACCTGCTTTTTAAGATTATTATTTATCGTTTTTAGAGATGAGTGAGCTTGGTAACATTAAAATATTGCCTTTTCACAATAGGTTTAGTTGTGTTTTATATTCTTTCACATTAAATTTCTATTTGGAATTTTGGATATTGTGACTCGTACTTTTAGATATATTTCATACCCAAAATCTATTACTCCCACAGTTAGCCTTTACTGGCGCCACCCACAATCTTCTTTTTCAGTTTTTCAAATGTTTAGTTTATGTCAGAAATCCTTATCAAACATATTTACATATATTGTAAAGGTATTATTTTCCTGAGCAGGAATTGTGAATATAGCAATTAGCAACATATTTGGTGCAAAGTGGAGAGTGAATTATTAGAATTCTTTTTAATATTGGACATACATACTTTAGTACGTATATATATATATATATATATATATATATATATATATATATATATATATACAGGGAGTGCAGAATTATTAGGCAAGTTGTATTTTTGAGGATTCATTTTATTATTGAACAACAACCATGTTCTCAATGAACCCAAAAAACTCATTAATATCAAAGCTGAATAGTTTTGGAAGTAGTTTTTAGTTTGTTTTTAGTTATAGCTATTTTAGGGGGATATCTGTGTGTGCAGGTTACTATTACTGTGCATAATTATTAGGCAACTTAACAAAAAACAAATATATACCCATTTCAATTATTTATTTTTACCAGTGAAACCAATATAACATCTCAACATTCACAAATATACATTTCTGACATTCAAAAGCAAAACAAAAACAAATCAGTGACCAATATAGCCACCTTTCTTTGCAAGGACACTCAAAAGCCTGCCATCCATGGATTCTGTCAGTGTTTTGATCTGTTCACCATCAACATTGCGTGCAGCAGCAACCACAGTCTCCCAGACACTGTTCAGAGAGGTGTACTGTTTTCCCTCCTTGTAAATCTCACATTTGATGATGGACCACAGGTTCTCAATGGGGTTCAGATCAGGTTAACAAGGAGGCCATGTCATTAGATTTTCTTCTTTTATACCCTTTCTTGCCAACCACGCTGTGGAGTACTTGGACGCGTGTGATGGAGCATTGTCCTGCATGAAAATCATGTTTTTCTTGAAGGATGCAGACTTCTTGCTGTACCACTGCTTGAAGAAGGTGTCTTCCAGAAACTGGCAGTAGGACTGGGAGTTGAGCTTGACTCCATCCTCAACCCGAAAAGGCCCCACAAGCTCATCTTTGATGATACCAGCCCAAACCAGTACTCCACCTCCACCTTGCTGGCGTCTGAGTCGGACTGGAGCTCTCTGCCCTTTACCAATCCAGCCACGGGCCCATCCATCTGGCCCATCAAGACTCACTCTCATTTCATCAGTCCATAAAACCTTAGAAAAATCAGTCTTGAGATATTTCTTGGCTCAGTCTTGACGTTTCAGCTTGTGTGTCTTGTTCAGTGGTGGTCGTCTTTCAGCCTTTCTTACCTTGGCCATGTCTTTGAGTATTGCACACCTTGTGCTTTTGGGCACTCCAGTGATGTTGCAGCTCTGAAATATGGCCAAACTGGTGGCAAGTGGCATCTTGGCAGCTGCACGCTTGACTTTTCTCAGTTCATGGGCAGTTATTTTGCGCCTTGGTTTTTCCACACGCTTCTTGTGACCCTGTTGACTATTTTGAATGAAACGCTTGATTGTTCGATGATCACGCTTCAGAAGCTTTGCAATTTTAAGAGTGCTGCATCCCTCTGCAAGATATCTCACTATTTTTGACTTTTCTGAGCCTGTCAAGTCCTTCTTTTGACCCATTTTGCCAAAGGAAAGGAAGTTGCCTAATAATTATGCACACCTGATATAGGGTGTTGATGTAATTAGACCACACCCCTTCTCATTACAGAGATGCACATCACCTAATATGCTTAATTGGTAGTAGGCTTTTGAGCCTATACAGCTTGGAGTAAGACAACATGCATAAAGAGGATGATGTGGTCAAAATACTCATTTGCCTAATAATTCTGCACTCCCTGTATATATAGATATATATATATATATATAGATATATACATACATATATATATATATATATATATATATATATATATAAAAAAGAAGAAGTCGATCCCAATATCCATATGCTATAAATAAAAACAGCCTTTATTTCTTCAATTTTAAAAAGCAAACATGATACACGCACAGAGGTATCAGGTTTTACGTGTTTCGGCTAGTGCCGTACTCATAAACCTGATTAGGCACAGGTGAGTGCCATCTTAAAAAAGGTTACAAAACATGGTTATTGGTTAGTGCTCAACACACCCCTATTAACCATTAAGGTACTGAATGCACACAATCAATTACTTATTTCACACATTAAAAAATGGGAAATGGGGGTGGATAGGAAAGAGGGGATAATATATGCATATATTCAAATCTGAAATTGTTTGACAAGAGCAGTTCATAAAAAACTCAGTATATATATATAATGCTTTTGTCAAAAGCCTACTACAAAGTATATGTTTATCAATATGGACAACAAACATGGTATTGTAAGATTTTTGTAGGAAAAACATATCTAATAACGAAATAATGGAATAATGAAATAACGTTAAGATATGTAAGACAATAAAGACAAAAGCAAAAGCCTAAACATAAACATGAACTGCAGAAATATGAACAGCAGAACCAGCATTGAACATACACCAATCATACAAAACCATTCATAGACATAATGTTAGTAATAAACAATAGGTATATGTCAATTTATCGTCACTTTTGAAATAAACATATGTTTGAAAAAATTCAAAGACTAATAAATTTAACAGGTAACAGATTAGCCATGGCGTTCATATAGTTCAAGCTGCACTTATTATACTGGTTATATGAACATGTGCCCTATTTGTATGTCAAATATGTTTTTTAATTAATTAAATGATCTAGACAGAAAGTGATGACTAAAGTGCATATGTTCATGTTAAAACATCTATCATTAAAGAAGATGTATATATATAAACCCTATATCATCTTGTCTGTATCATCTTTCAGAATTTGTCATAAGCAGATACCCCCACAAAAGATGAAATCCATGTGATATCTGAGTATTTAGCTTTATGATCCAGTACACCTCCTGCCTTGCCAAAAGTTCATCCTTATTTCCTCCTCTGGGGGGCAAATTGACAGTTTCAATGCCTCGCCATTTGAAGGATCCAGTGTCCTTGCCGTGTACCTCAATAAAATGTTGAGATAGTGCCGAGCATGGTTTATCATATTTGATATAACCAAGATGTTCTCTTATCCTTGTTCGGACTTCCCTGCTTGTCATTCCAACGTACTGCTTGGAGTGTTCCTGACATTCTATTAGGTACACAACATAAACACTGGAGCACTTAACACATCCTTTAGACAAAAACCTGTCTCCAGTTGAACACGAGTAGAAGTTTCTGCCTTCCACAACAGTGTCACAGGCCTTACACCTATGGTCCCCACATTTGTAGGTGCCATTAACCTGTAACCAGGAACTTTTCTTCTTTTTGTTGGAGGGTAGGAGACTGGGGGACAAAAGGTTGCCCAAGGATAGATTTTTGGAGTAGACACACTTAATTCCTTTTTCCACTGTCGTTTTTAAGTGTACATCACCCAGGAGAATAGGAAAATATTTCCTGATGATGCTACATACAGTGGGATAATCTGAAGAATATTGGGTGATGAAAGTGAGCTGTCTTTCTTGCTCAATCACCTTATTCTGCAGTTTTTTTGGATTTCTCTCCGATGTGACCACTTTTTTGGATACATTGTCTAATAATTTTGGGGGATAACCCCTATTTTTTAATCTCTGTTTGATTTCCTTTGTTTCTGCATGGAAATCTTTTTCACTACTGCAGACTCTTTTTGCCCTTAAAAACTGGCTCTTTGCAATGCCACTAAATACATGTGGAGGATGACCACTTTTATGATGAAGGATTGTATTCCCTGAAATGGGCTTCCTATAGAGTTTTAACTCAATCTTTTGTGTTATGTGGTTTCCAGTTAGTGTAACATCTAAGAAATTGATGGCACTCATGTGTAAATTTTAGACCATGGTTTGCCTCATTTAGGAAACCAAGAAAGATTTGGGCTTGTTCTTCACTTGACGACCAGATGAAAATCAGGTGGTCTATGAAGCGACGATAGAAAACCACCTCTGCTCCCAGGGGGCTCTCACCTCCATAGATGAAAAAACGCTCAAGCCAGCCCATGTACAAGTTTGCATAGGAGGGGGCAAACTTGGCCCCCATAGCTGTGCCCCGTTTCTGGAGGTAAAAAACCCCCTCAAAGCAGAAGTAGTTGTGCTCTAATAGATACTTGGTGATACGTAAAATGTATCTTATATTTTCTGATGACATATCTGCACTGGACTGTAGAAAAAATTCAATGGCCTTTAAGCCCATGTCATGGGGTATGCTGGAGTATAGAGGGACCACATCAATGGTCAGCCAACTATAATCTTTCTGCCACTCAATACACTCCAGCATACCCAATACATGTGAGGTATCACGAATATGACTGGGTAAGGCCAAAACATATGGCTGCAGTACCCCATCCAACCAATTGCATAAAGGCTCCAGAAGGGAACCTATTCCTGATACAATTGGACGACCCTTTACATCAGTCACACTCTTGTGTACCTTGGGCAGATGGTGGAAGATGGGGATGATAGGATGAGTAACATATAAAGAGTCTGCTGTTTGTTGATCAAAAATACCTAAATCAACCCCATCATCCAACATCTGCCCAAGCTCATATTGAAAACGTTTTGTTGGGTTTTGGTCCACAATAGAGTATGTGTTATGGTCAGTTAGCTGTCGCAATGCCTCATTTACATAGTCCACTCGATCCAACACCACCACACTGCCTCCCTTATCTGATTGCCTTATCACAATGTTATCATTGTTTTGTATAGAGAGGATCGCTTCTTTTTCTAATTTAGAAAGATTTTGTGTGACAGGAGCGGAGGATAAACTAAGTTTTTTTAAGTCATCCACTACTCGTTTATGAAAAACCTCCAAAGATTTGCCTCTATTGTGTATAGGATAAAAATTAGAGGCAACTATTCTCTGTGGTAATTTATTATCAGTTATTGTACTTGATACTGTGGATTCCCTTTCTAAGCTTTCCAATGATGTGATGCTACATGCTTCTTGAAAGGTAAGGGAGGGAAGATTTGTGGGGTGTGTAGTATTGGGTATACATGATCTAGTATCATCAGCTTTGGCTGTCATCTCAAAATGTTTATTCAATGTGATCTTCCTTATAAATCGATTCAAGTCAATTATGGTTTGGAAGAGGTTAAACTTCCTGTTTGGGCAAAAGCCCAAACCCAATTCTAAAATCTTAAGCTCAGCTTTATTTAGTGCATATGAAGACAAATTTATAACACTACTGGAAGTCGCTATTTTATTTGTTTGGGGTCTCTCAGAGTATATCTGTGTTTTGGGGTGTAAGTCTGTTTCCCCCCAACCCCTCGTGCGTTTTTTGACCACATGAAAAACCTGCGATGTTGTTGCAACTTGTTGGGAAGTACCAAATTCTGGTTGTGTGTTTGAATGTACAAAGTCTTGTTGTTTAGCCTGTGTATTTTTAGGTTTTGTACCTATATTAGATTGAACTTTATTAGTGACCAGTGGTCCGGGTTCTGTCTCTTCACCGCTGGTTTCCAGATGTTCATTATATTCTGCGCCTGATCCCTCATCACCAGAAGTGGAAGCTCCCTGTGATGAAAAATCATCATCAGTTGTTTCTGGATCAGAGAAAGTAACTCTTTTTTTAGTTTTATTATTCTTTCTCTTCTTGTGATGAGGGATATGTGGCTGTATATCAGTATTAACAACAATACATTGGTTATTATCTGCAGTACTAGTGCTACTGGTATTGTCTTTATTTTTATTTTGTTTTGATTGTGCATTGTTGAAATTTCTTCTATTACGCTTATGTATTCTCTGCCAAATAAAAATCTGATTATCAGAATAATCTTTTTGGTCACGTAAAAACTTAGTATGTTTTATAGAAATCAAATCTTGTCTTGAAGATTCAACAACATCCCTCAACATCACATCAAAACACACATATTCATCACTGAGTTTATGTTTAAATATTTTTATTGGTAACGTAATTCTTGTTTACTTACAATACAAAAGTTGATCAGCCATTTCTCCAGAAACATAACCATCAAGATAACAGGAGATGACAATCTCAATATACCCAAACAGCATTCTCCTCCACCCTCCTCCACATCCCAATACATAACATAGACCCAGAAAGACCTATCTTTGTGTGTAGAGGATTCTGGAATACTACATCAGCATCCAGAGATGTCCAAGGTAGTCCTCTGTATCTTGGAGATTGTCCCAGATAGATTGTTACAGAGTTATCATCACGTAAGTCTGTTTCTCAATAATAGAACAGTAAAAAACAAGGGTGACAATTTCTTAACTCTCGTAATGATCAAGTAAACATTTAGGTTAAGGTAAGTAGTTGCCCTTAAGGCTCCGTTCAAACAAAACAGTTTCAGAAAGGGAAAAAAAGGGGGGGAGGGAAGAAAGAAGAGAAGGGGGAGATAGTGTCCCTGCTCCCAGCGATCCTCCAAGGCCTACGAGAAGCGTTCAGACCCAGTTTCTAGGGGTCAAGTCGGCCTGCACGATCTCCTCTGTGGAGTGTCGCATTGCTAATCCAGTAGTACCATATCTTCTGAAAAGAGGCCCTATTATTTAATGTGTCTGTTGCATATTCATACATAGTATAGGTGTGGCATATTTTATTGTATATTTCTAACCATGGGGGTGATACTATCTTCCAGTATTTTGCAATGCAAACCCTTGTCACTGTGCACAGAATTCTGATGAATGTATTGATATATCTATGGAATCTATCTATGTGTTCGTGTAGTAATGCTTGTTGGATAGTGAGTGTAACCTCCTCCTCCAGTGTTTGGCTAATAAGGGCAGAGAGTTTTTGCCATGTCCCCTGTATTTCCCTACATTCCCACCACATGTGTTTATAGGATCCCAATTGCCCGCACCCTCTATAACATAAGTTGCTGCCATTTGGCTGTATATGGGCTGTCCTCATTGGGGTTAAGTACCATCTAAATAGGGTCTTTGTGACATTTTCCTTTAGATCCATACTAATTAATCCCTTATCAGCTACTTGGAATAGTTCCTCCCATTCGTGTACTTCTTTACTTATGTTCAAGTCTTCCTCCCATTTTACCATTATCATGGATTTAGTTCTGTTTGGGGGCGTCTGCAGTGTTATGTATATTTTAGAGATATTGTGTTTGGTCCTTGTAGGATTTGTGCTATAGGTCTCTAAGACCGTAGATTGTCCCTTTTTTGAATTTTTCAGGAATAAGCGCAAGGAGGAGTTTAACTGAAGATATAGGTACCAGTGGAGCTTTATAGGAATCCGTTTTGTCTGTAACTGGGTAAAAGGAAGCAACTGTCCCCCCTGTATCACGTCCGCTACTCTGTAGAGCCCCTTGTTTTCCCATTTGGCCACTAGTCTGCGGGAGTCTCCTGATAAGAGGCATCTAATTGGTGTCATGAGAGAATATTCCGGGAACAGGTCTGCTCTTTTAAGTGTTTGTGTCCAAGTCTTTATGGTCAGGTCCGTGGTGTATGTTTTAGTATGTGTCTTAGTTAGGTGAGTAGTTTGTGCGTCCCATAGAATTGATTCTCTTTCCTCCCACCCCCCCAGTTCTATCTCCAAGAATACCCAGGTGGCCTCTTCCAACCTTCTCAGGAGGCAGGAGTCTTGGGCTAGCCTGGCGGCTTTATAGTATTCCAAGAGATCTGGAGCTCCCACTCCCCCTGCCGCTCTACTCCTACAAACCACCTGTTTTGCTATTCTGGCCGATTTCGGCCCTCTTATAAAAGCTAGTATTTCAGCCTGTATTTTAACAAAATCTGTTTTGATCAATTTAATGGGGAGAGCCCGAAAAAGGTATAATATACGTGGGAGTATGTTCATTTTGACCAACGCTACTCTTCCCATCCAGGAAAAGCCGCACATCCGCCACCCCGAAAGGTCTTTTCTAAATTGGTTAAGGAGTGGAGTATAGTTGTATTTATACAACTGTTGCATCTGAACTGGAAGATTGATACCTAGATATCTTATTGTTTTAGGAGCCCACCGAAACTCGAAGTTAAGTTCTATTATTTTCCGTGTGTGTGGGGGAATGGCCACCGGGAGGAGCTCGCTTTTTTCCACATTTATTTTATAACCCAATATATTTGAGAATTCACTTAGTAACAAATGTAGATTAGGAAGCGATATGAGCGGCTTAGTAATGGTGAGCAAGATGTCGTCCGCAAATAAAGAAATTTTGTATTCAGAGTGGGCTGTTTGAACTCCCGATATGTCCGGATGTGCCCGAATTTTGGCTGCCAGCAGTTCAATACAGAGGGCGAACAACAGGGGCGACAGAGGGCACCCCTGTCTCGTCCTGTTCAGTATGGGGAAAGAGTTGGACCTATACCCCCCTGAAGTTACTTGGGTCCGTGGGTTGGAGTATATAGCCCGCAGCGCGGACAGAAAGGTGTCACCGAAACCCATCTCCTCCATGACTGCAAACATATATTTCCAGTCTATTCTATCAAACGCCTTCTCCGCATCCAGTGATAGGATCAGAGAAGGCGTCTGTATTTTTTCTAGGTGGTGAACTAAGTTAATCACTCGTCTGATGTTATCTGGGGCTTCTCTATGCTGTATAAACCCCACTTGGTCAGGGTGGATTATAGATGGCATGATTGGTTTGAGGCGGTTGGCTAAGATTTTGGTAAAGATCTTAAGATCCTGGTTAATTAAAGATATGGGACGATAGTTCCTGCATTTTTTGTGGTCCTTTTCTGGTTTGGGAATAACTACTATTTTTGCATCTAACAACTCCCGGGGGATGGGGTTACCCTCCAGAATGAAATTACAAAACTTGGTTAAGTGGGGGACGAGTGTGCTTTTGAAAAGTTTATAATATTCTCCTGGGAAACCATCAGGGCCTGCTGCTTTCCCCGGTTTTAAATCTTTAATGGCCCCTAGGATCTCTACAGGAGTTATCTGGGCATCAAGGGAGTCTCTTTGTTCTATTGTGAGCGATGTCAGTCTGCAGTCATTTAAGAATTTTCCCGTTTGGGTCGTTGTCTCCGTGTTATGAGTCACCTTTTCCCCGTCATAGAGTTTGCCATAAAAAATAGCAAAGGTATCAACTATCTCCTTGGGGTGGGAGGTCAGAGTCCCCTTTTCTGTTTCTATTGAGGGTATCGCTGATGCTCTACATCTCTCCCTAATCCTATGTGCCATAAATCTGTCTGGCTTGTTCGCATAGATAAAGTACTGCGATTTAAGTTGTTGCGCCGCCCTTGCTGCTTGTGTATTTAACAGTGTAGTTAGAGATTGTTTCCTATCTTGTAGGGCTCGTAGCGCCGCTGGGCTTTTGGTCAATTTGTGCTGTCTATCCAATACTTCGATATCTTTGTGTAATTGCGCTTTGTGGGTTCTATATTTCTTGGTATTTTTAGCTTTGAGTTGGATCAATAGACCCCTAATCACTGCTTTATGAGCAGCCCAGGAGTACATAGGGTTTGTGGTGGAGTCGGTGTTAATAGTCCAGAATTCAGTCATGGCACGGAGTATGTCATTATGATCTTGGTTGGCTCTTAGCAAGGTAGTGTTGTATGTCCAAGTCCTGGTCCTATTAATATCCCTTAATCCTTCTAGGTCAGACGAAATTATGGAATGGTCCGACCACACGCAGGCGTGTATACTCGAACTTCATAACATGGGTTGCAATATCTGGCTTATATAGATGTAGTCAAGTCTAGTGTAGGAGTCATGTGCAGCTGAATAAAAGGTAGTGTCTGTGGTTGTACCATATAGCATGTTCCATGTGTCTCTAAGAGTGTGTGGTGCAAACGAATCTTGTATGTCTTTGACAATGCGGTTGTGTCTGTGATGTTTAGGAGTCAATATTTTGATGCGTGGAGATTGAATAGGGGTCATGGTTATGTTAAAGTCTCCCGCTAATATAATCTTAGTTTGTGACCAGTCTGTCAAGAGACGAGCCACGTTGGCAAAAAATGTGTGCTGGTTATCATTGGGGGCATATATGTTACACAGGGTGACCTCACTGTCCAGGATACGTCCCTTCACTATTAAGTATCTACCCTCAGGGTCGGCTAGTGTGCTGTCATGATGGAACCCCACCGAAGAATGTATCAAGATAGACACTCCTCGAGTCTTCTTGGGTGCTGTGGCGTGGTAGTGTGTGGTGAATTGCTTTGTCCAATATTTCGGGGGGCTGTCTCTAAGAAAGTGTGTTTCTTGCAGAAACACTATATTGGCGTTCAGTGCCCTATATTGATTCATTGCCATCCTCCGTTTAATGTCAGTATTGAGACCACGAACGTTGTGAGAAATCAGTCTAATTCTATTGTTCATAGGTGTTTGTGTAGGTTTGCGTATACGTGAGTGATGGGTTATGCAAATACATGTGGCCTAGACAGTGAATTATCTTACCCCAGGACATCTGGTCCGCTGTGGTGGAATGTAGTTTATGAGTCTCTATTTCGGAGGGATCGCTGAGAGGGGGAAAAAGAAGAGCAAAGGATAAATAACAACAAATCAAACATTCAACATTCAATTGGTCCCTAACAGTGGGACAACTTAACAGTGCCCGAAGGCATCTTAAAGGTTGTGTGATGTTCACTCAACCTTAGGTATTGGGGGGCATCCGCCCATTTCTCTGAAATATTAGCAGGGCGAGAATAATCGCAGAGTGCGACTACCTCCTAACCAACTAGGGTAAGTGATGGTAATATTAATATCTGTCCATGACATGATGTTAAACCTATGTGGTTCAGATAGCTGATGGGGATCAGTTCCCTAGCATGGTTAATGGCACTTAAGCGTTGAAGTCTCATATCTATGAAGAATCTTTGTGGTTTCCTCCTTTCTCCAAGTCTCTTGTTGCAAAAGAGGAAACCCAAGAAAAAAAAAGAAAGGAGTTCACGATACCTTGTCTCTGAGTTCATTGGTTTTTTGCCTCTTGTTGTTGACCTTCTGCCAGGTCAATTGGGTATTAGAGCTCACTGAGGGTTCCTTCCGTGGTGGTGGTGAATCTTGTTCCGGAAGGGTTGGTGGCTCCAGGCCCAGTAGGCCACATACCTCCGGAATATCCTCTTGGTTTTTAATATTTATTGTTTTAGAGTCCTTGAGAATGCTTAAGATAAAGGGGAATCCCCATCTATAAGGAATTAGTTGTTTGCGCAAGATGGTAGTTAGTGGTCTTAGTGATCCCCTTCGTTGTAGAGTGCGCAGACTCAGATCTTGGAAAAATTGTACTATATTTCCCTGAAATTTAAAAGTAGGGTTTTTCCTAGAGGCCTGCAGTATTTTTTCTTTATCAGGAAAGAATGTCAATTTAACTATTACATCTCTTGGGGGTATTTCGTTTTTGGTTTTAGCTTTCAGAGCTCTGTGTGCCCTCTCCACGTGGAATGTGTACTCAGGGGGTGAACCTGTTATCTGACTGAAGAGTTGTGCAATGTATGCTGGGATGTTTTGATTTGTGACATCTTCTGGGATTCCTTTTAACCTAATATTGTTTCTTCTGCTCCTGTTCTCTAAATCTTCCATCTTATCCTGTATGTCCTGTAGGAGCTGTTGTTGGTTAGAGACAGTTTGTGCTATTTCATCTACGTTTTCCACCATCGCATCTTTTTGGTCTTCCAATATATCGATTCTGTTTTCCATATCTGTGAGATCAGACTTAATTTCAGCTAGGCTGGATGTTACTGACGTGTGTATGGAATCTATCTTTTCCCAAAGCTTTTCAAAGTTATCCGTTAGATCTTTTTTGGATACTAGGGAGTGTAGATCCGCTCTAGTGATAGGGGATTGATCTTCATTGGGTGGTTGGGAGGGTTGATCCAGTTCTTCGTCTGTCTCCATGTCTTTGTTACTTTTGGGTGGATGAGAGGCTTTAAAAAAAGAGGATACTGATGAAGGAGTGTTTGGGTTAATTATTTTCTCTCCCTTCCCTCCTCTCCTTGTAGCCATTGCTTTGATATGTTGATTATAGCAGCTATTGAATCTAGTGGTGTTAGAAAGGATGGTCACTTTTGTGGTTTAGGGTGGTCAAAAAGTTCCTTATATTTCTCTGTCTCAGGATATGGTGGAGCACAGCTCAAGGAGCAATAGATTCCCCAAAATAAGACTGATGTTTCAAGAGAGTTGGGGCAGAAGGAGAGAAGAGGCAAAAAGAGAAAAAGGGGGGGAGGTAAAATCCCCCACTAAGGTATGGTTGTATATTAGTGGTTCTTCTTCATTTAAATGACAGACAACGCCCTGCTAAGTCTCTTTTGCAGCATATGTAGAGGCAAATGTCCCCCCACTCTGTTACAATAGACTATATATCACTTAGATGGGGTTTAAAGTTGTGGAAAGTGTACTCCCTTAGCATGCAGTTAAATGTAATGCCCAGTGGGGTGCTGGATAAGCCCCAAATAGTGTTAAGAGAAAAATTCCCCCTTTAAGTTTTGCTTGTAGTGAGAAGGCTTAGTATCTGTCAGAGCAGGTCAAGACAGAACCCCATTCAAGGTGTGTATTTCAGTTTAAGTATTTAACCTTTGGGATTATCAGGGTGTGTGAAGCTTTTGCCTCAAAGGTTAACAGTTCTCTGTTGCAGCACAGTCCTTGGCTTGTAAGCTCTATTCTCAGTGTCCAATTTCTACAGTGGATTAGTAGTTGTGATTATTTCAGGGGGTACCTGGGAGAAGCGGTGGCGAGGGGACTAGTGAAGCTTAGGTATATTTATGGTAGGGGTCAAAGCAACTTTATTTCTGCAGTTACTAATAGGGTCTTAGCAGTGTGTCCCTTGATTTTCATTTCCTGAAGCTCTGTTTTAATGGCCACTGACAGTCCGGTGCTTATTGGGCTTCTCTGGGAGCAAGTGGGGCCCTGGACCAGATCGTATGTTATGCCTTAGACTGTGGGCCACCCCACCTCCTCAATCTCCTCCCCAGGTCCCCCCTACCTTCAGAAGATTGTTCCTCCCTGCTGTTGTGTGGATCCGATGACACCCGGCACCACCGGCGGCTTCTTTGCCGTCTCTCTAGGCCCTGCACGGGCGAGGTACGGTGGCCCAAGCAAGATGGCGGATCTTCACGCCAATTCTCAGTGCGGCTTTAGCACTCCGCCATATCGGGTCAGTGAGCAGGTTCCGCCGGAGACCAGGCAGTACCAGTCCTGATCTGGTAATCCTGAGGTTCTGTTGTGGGGTGTAATCCGCCCGGTCTGCGCTGCAACATGCGGGTAATTCCTTCTCACACACTGCCGGGCCGGGTGGTGTTAAAAGTGTCCGGTGCGTAGTTGTTCACCCCCCAATATAGCTGGGGTACCCTTTACAAGTCTTGAGGGGTAATCCGGTTCTGAATTAGCCTGGGTTTTATTGCAAAAAACCCGGTTTTATTGCCCAAAATCAGGGAGCTCTCACTCTGTGCGTCTGCTTCCTTTGGTTGCTAGCTCCGCCTCCTCAAATTTCAAATTTAACTGGATTTTACACTTGTGGACATTGTAAAGCCCAGCAACAGCTGCACAGGAAGTAAATGGACTTCATCACTGAGTTTAAAGTTATTCAATTCAGCTTGTAACTTTGCAATATCATTTCGAACCATAATCAGCTGATCACTTTTGTATTTGATAAGCATACCCATGAGTCTTAAAGAGCATTCATAGAGTATACTATTCCACTCTCTGATAAAATCTTGGTCAGTCACTTCAAAATTTGGAAACTTTTTTACTCGTAGACCCCTGGGAATCATATGTAATGATAGATATTTATTAAGTATCCAGGAGTCTAATTTGAGTCTTATTTCCTTGAGTCTCAAAATCTCCAAATTGTGGAACAAATCTCCCAATTTAACATCCATAGATACTGATGAAAAGAATTCTTCTAGTTCCAAGCCTTCCAAATCCTGATCATTTAGACTAATGAGTGAATAGTACTGTGTGCAGTCAATTGCGGTATCCATGTTTATAGGCTTAAGGCAAATAAGAAGCAACTTTAATCGGCCACACTTGGGTAAGCACAGAGTCAAGGAAATAATAATGAGAGAAAAAGAAAGTTCTGTGTTTTAACCCTTGGTTAGCCGATATATATTAGTGGCAGTTCACAGCTCATACTTGAAAACCTTAGGCAATATAATAAGAAGAGCTCTGTCGAGCAATAATTCCTCCACCTTAATTAACAGATAGGTTCTTTAACTTGTGTAGTAGATAGACTCACCCACATTGACCGTACTCCGTCCGACGAGCATCCACTCATGTGGAAATAGAGCCGTCCAGGCACTCCAACTGCTCGTCTCCCCGCAAAGAACAATCGATCAATTCAGCCGCTGCCCAACAGGTGCTGTTGCTACAAGCACCTTAGCTACGCGGCTTTTGTCTTTATTGTCTTACATATCTTAATGTTATTTCATTATTACATTATTTCGTTATTAGATATGTTTTTCCTAAAGAAATCTTACAATACCATGTTTGTTGTCCATATTGATAAACATATACTTTGTAGTAGGCTTTTGACAAAAGCATTATATATATACTGAGTTTTTTATGAACTGCTCTTGTCAAACAGTTTCAGATTTGAATATATGCATATATTATCCCCTCTTTCCTATCCACCCCCATTTCCCATTTTTTAATGTGTGAAATAAGTAATTGATTGTGTGCATTCAGTACCTTAATGGTTAATAGCGGTGTGTTGAGCACCAACCAATAACCATGTTTTGTAACCTTTTTTAAGATGGCACTCACCTGTGCCTAATCAGGTTTTATGAGTACGGCACTAGCCGAAACGCGTAAAACCTGATACCTCTGTGCGTGTATCATGTTTGCTTTTTAAAATTGAAGAAATAAAGGCTGTTTTTATTTATACCATATGGATATTGGGATCAACTTCTTCTTTTTTCTATTTTCATTATTGGGATTACAAGGAATTCTTTCCCAGATACCCTCTATCCTTAAGCATCTTAGAAGTGACTGAGGGCGGATAAAGTGCTCATTTTCGGAGCCAACACAGCTACCTTGGCGATATTGTTTTCACAAGACACCTTCTAAGTGCAGGATTGGTTGACCACCCACCACGTGACCCAACTCATGGATTCCCATTGGTTGTTTGCACCTGGAGGCAAGCCGGAACTGGTTCAGTGAGGAGCCGCGTAGCTAAGGTGCTTGTAGCAACAGCACCTGTTGGGCAGCGGCTGAATTGATCGATTGTTCTTTGCGGGGAGACGAGCAGTTGGAGCGCCTGGACGGCTCTATTTCCGCATGAGTGGATGCTCGTCGGACGGAGTACGGTCAATGTGGCTGAGTCTATCTACTACACAAGTTAAAGAACCTATCTGTTAATTAAGGTGGAGGAATTATTGCTCGACAGAGCTCTTCTTATTATATTGCCTAAGGTTTTCAAGTATGAGCTGTGAACTGCTACTAATATATATCGGCTAACCAAGGGTTAAAACATGGAACTTTCTTTTTCTCTCATTATTATTTCCTTGACTCTGTGCTTACCCAAGTGTGGCCGATTAAAGTTGCTTCTTATTTGCCTTAAGCCTATAAACATGGATACCGCAATTGACTGCACACAGTACTATTCACTCATTAGTCTAAATGATCAGGATTTGGAAGGCTTGGAACTAGAAGAATTCTTTTCATCAGTATCTATGGATGTTAAATTGGGAGATTTGTTCCACAATTTGGAGATTTTGAGACTCAAGGAAATAAGACTCAAATTAGACTCCTGGATACTTAATAAATATCTATCATTACATATGATTCCCAGGGGTCTACGAGTAAAAAAGTTTCCAAATTTTGAAGTGACTGACCAAGATTTTATCAGAGAGTGGAATAGTATACTCTCTGAATGCTCTTTAAGACTCATGGGTATGCTTATCAAATACAAAAGTGATCAGCTGATTATGGTTCGAAATGATATTGCAAAGTTACAAGCTGAATTGAATAACTTTAAACTCAGTGATGAATATGTGTGTTTTGATGTGATGTTGAGGGATGTTGTTGAATCTTCAAGACAAGATTTGATTTCTATAAAACATACTAAGTTTTTACGTGACCAAAAAGATTATTCTGATAATCAGGTTTTTTTTGGCAGAGAATACATAAGCGTAATAGAAGAAATTTCAACAATGCACAATCAAAACAAAATAAAAATAAAGACAATACCAGTAGCACTAGTACTGCAGATAATAACCAATGTATTGTTGTTAATACTGATATACAGCCACATATCCCTCATCACAAGAAGAGAAAGAATAATAAAACTAAAAAAAGAGTT
This sequence comes from Bombina bombina, assembly GCF_027579735.1. Taxonomy (NCBI): domain Eukaryota; kingdom Metazoa; phylum Chordata; class Amphibia; order Anura; family Bombinatoridae; genus Bombina; species Bombina bombina. The sequence goes on along the minus strand of NC_069501.1, from coordinate 928,634,010 downwards.
ACTTTCTCTGACCCAGAAACAACTGATGATGATTTTTCATCACAGGGAGCTTCCACTTCTGGTGATGAGGGATCAGGCGCAGAATATAATGAACATCTGGAAACCAGCGGTGAAGAGACAGAACCCGGACCACTGGTCACTAATAAAGTTCAATCTAATATAGGTACAAAACCTAAAAATACACAGGCTAAACAACAAGACTTTGTACATTCAAACACACAACCAGAATTTGGTACTTCCCAACAAGTTGCAACAACATCGCAGGTTTTTCATGTGGTCAAAAAACGCACGAGGGGTGGGGGGAAACAGGCTTACACCCCAAAACACAGATATACTCTGAGAGACCCCAAACAAATAAAATAGCGACTTCCAGTAGTGTTATAAATTTGTCTTCATATGCACTAAATAAAGCTGAGCTTAAGATTTTAGAATTGGGTTTGGGCTTTTGCCCAAACAGGAAGTTTAACCTCTTCCAAACCATAATTGACTTGAATCAATTTATAAGGAAGATCACATTGAATAAACATTTTGAGATGACAGCCAAAGCTGATTATACTAGATCATGTATACCCAATATTACACACCCCACAAATCTTCCCTCCCTTACCTTTCAAGAAGCATGTAGCATCACATCATTGGAAAGCTTAGAAAGGGAATCCACAGTATCAAGTACAATAACTGATAATAAATTACCACAGAGAAAAGTTGCCTCTAATTTTTATCCTATACACAATAGAGGCAAATCTTTGGAGGTTTTTCATAAACGAGTAGTGGATGACTTAAAAAAACTTAGTTTATCCTCCGCTCCTGTCACACAAAAATTTCTAAATTAGAAAAAGAAGCGATCCTCTCTATACAAAACAATGATAACATCGTGATAAGGCAATCAGATAAGGGAGGCAGTGTGGTGGTGTTGGATCGAGTGGACTATGTAAATGAGGCATTGCGACAGCTAACTGACCATAACACATATTCTATTGTGGACCAAAACCCAACAAAACGTTTTCAATATGAGCTTGGGCAGATGTTGGATGATGGGGTTGATTTAGGTATTTTTGATCAACAAACAGCAGACTCTTTATATGTTACTCATCCTATCATCCCCATCTTCCACCATCTGCCCAAGGTACACAAGAGTGTGACTGATGTAAAGGGTCGTCCAATTGTATCAGGAATAGGTTCCCTTCTGGAGCCTTTATGCGATTGGTTGGATGGGGTACTGCAGCCATATGTTTTGGCCTTACCCAGTCATATTCGTGATACCTCACATGTATTGGGTATGCTGGAGTGTATTGAGTGGCAGAAAGATTATAGTTGGCTGACCATTGATGTGGTCTCTCTATGCTCCAGCATACCCCATGACATGGGCTTAAATCCATTGAATTTTTTCTACAGTCCAGTGCAGATACGTCATCAGAAAATATAAGATACATTTTATGTATCACCCAGTATCTATTAGAGCACAACTACTTCTGCTTTGAGGGTTTTTTTTACCTCCAGAAACGGGGCACAGCTATGGGGGCCAAGTTTGCCCCCTCCTATGCGAACTTGTACATGGGCTGGCTTGAGCGTTTTTTCATCTATGGAGGTGAGAGCCCCCTGGGAGCAGAGGTGGTTTTCTATCGTTGCTTCATAGACCACCTGATTTTCATCTGGTCGTCAAGTGAAGAACAAGCCCAAATCTTTCTTGGTTTCCTAAATGAGGCAAACCATGGTCTAAAATTTACACATGAGTGGCATCCCTCTAAGGTCAATTTCTTATATGTTACACTAACTGGAAACCACATAACACAAAAGATTGAGTCAAAACTCTATAGGAAGCCCATTTCAGGGAATACAATCCTTCATCATAAAAGTGGTCATCCTCCACATGTATTTAGTGGCATTGTAAAGAGCCAGTTTCTAAGGGCAAAAAGAGTCTTCAGTAGTGAAAAAGATTTCCATGCAGAAACAAAGGAAATCAAACAGAGATTAAAAAACAGGGGTTATCCCCCAAAATTATTAGACAATGTATCCAAAAAAGTGGTCACATCAGAGAGAAATCCAAAAAAACTGCAGAATAAGGTGATTGAGCAAGAAAGACAGCTCACTTTCATCACCCAATATTCTTCAGATTATCCCACTGTATGTAGCATCATCAGGAAATATTTTCCTATTCTCCTGGGTGATGTACACTTAAAAACAACAGTGGAAAAAGGATGTAGGTGTGTCTACTCCAAAAATCTATCCTTGGGCAACCTTTTGTCCCCCAGTCTCCTACCCTCCAACAAAAAGAAGAAAAGTTCCTGGTTACAGGTCAATGGCACCTACAAATGTGGGGACCATAGGTGTAAGGCCTGTGACACTGTTGTGGAAGGCAGAAACTTCTACTCGTGTTCAACTGGAGACAGGTTTTTGTCTAAAGGATGTTTTAAGTGCTCCAGTGTTTATGTTGTGTACCTAATAGAGTGTTTATGTTGTGTACCTAATAGAATGTCAGGAACACTCCAAGCAGTACGTTGGAATGACAAGCAGGGAAGTCCGAACAAGGATAAGAGAACATCCTTGTTATATCAAATATGATAAACCATGCTCAGCACTATCTCAACATTTTATTGAGGTACACGGCAAGGACACTGGATCCTTCAAATGGCGAGGCATTGAAACTGTCAATTTGCCCCCCAGAGGAGGAAATAAGGATGAACTTTTGGCAAGGCAGGAGGTGTACTGGATCATGAAGCTAAATACTCAGATACCACATGGATTTAATTCTGAGTTTGACATTGGAAGTAATGATTGGCTTCATGGTCCAGTACACCCATATATCAATACAAAAAATTTTCAATAAATTTCTTAAAATATTTCCCAAAACAATCTTTGTAATATTCATCTTTTGTGGGGGTATCTGCTTATGACAAATTCTGAAAGATGATACAGACAAGATGATATAGGGTTTATATATATATACATCTTCTTTAATGATAGATGTTTTAACATGAACATATGCACTATAGTCATCACTTTCTGTCTAGATCATTTAATTAATTAAAAAACATATTTGACATACAAATAGGGCACATGTTCATATAACCAGTATAATAAGTGCAGCTTGAACTATATGAATGCCATGGCTAATCTGTTACCTGTTAAATTTATTAGTCTTTGAATTTTTCAAACATATGTTTATTTCAAAAGGGACGATAAATTGACATATACCTATTGTTTATTACTAACATTATGTCTATGAATGGTTTTGTACGATTGGTGTATGTTCAATGCTGGTTCTGCTGTTCATATTTCTGCAGTTCATGTTTATGCTTATGCTTTTGCTTTTGTCTTTATTGTCTTACATATCTTCTTTCTTTTTATTTATTGTTGAGGTTCAAAATAAGTATACAAAACAAATGAATTCATTACATCTGGTATCGTAATAGGCATAGTACAAATAAATCCAGACATTGCAGATAAAGCAAAAAAGTAGAAAAATAAATAAAAACCAACATGTCTTAAACAAAAAAAGAAGAAACAACAGTTTCTCTAGGGCAGATAACTGATTTTGCCCGATGTGCAAAAAATAGAACCTCTAACTTTTTCTAGTAGCTCCACATAACCCAATATGGGGGAGACCCCTCAACTCAAAACAAATCCGCAAACATAAAAAAAACCAAACAAACGGACAAAAAAAAAAAAAAAAGGGGGGAAAGGGGGATAAGATGAATGAACATAAATGGCATAGAACTGTTTACCAAAGCTTTAACAGTACAAGTTCAGAATTTCGAAATGGATAAATTAAATAATCAATTTCATTAGGGGAAAGGGTTTTGATAAAAGATGACCATTTTGAAAAGAATACAGAAATGTCTTGTTCATCAGTTAAGTTGGTATCGACCTGCTCTAGGATACATTGTTTTTTCAAACAATTCTTGACCTCCGGAATACTGGGGGTCTTCTTGCTTTTCCATTTTTTAAAAATTAGGTATCTCGCCGCTAAGATGGCCATTTTCACCAATCTATGGTTTACATGCCGATTTTTTGAGTCCTCCTGAAGGAACAAAATATATGTCAGTTTTAATGTCAGAGGGGAAATCCCCAATTTATTATTAAGCCAATATTGTAACTTAAGCCAGAATTGTCTAATCCCTGGACACTCCCATAGCATATGTACAAGGTTAGCCGCTAGTAGTGAACATCTAGGACAAGTATGAAAGCTGAGATTCCCATATCTGAAACCTTTATCAGGAGTAAAATATGTCATAAAAAGTAGCTTGATATGAGATTCTCTCCACGTAGCGGAGAGAGTAGTTCGTGTTACTGCAGAGATTGAATATTGAATGAAATCAGTATTGACATGGTTCTGCGGGGAGCTAAACAAAACTGTGGCCCATTTTGAAGAAATATTTTCCAAATTAATGGTACCCTTTAAAGAACTCAAGGTTTGATAGCAAGGGGAAACTGACATGTGTCCATTTTTGGCTAACACAAGCCAGTTTTCCATGTGTCCTAAAGTCCAATTCCAGCCGAACTTATTTGTTAGATCAAATAGAAAGTGTCTTGCTTGTAGATACGCGTAAAAATCCTTTTGAGGTAAATTGAACTCCTCACGAAGGGAACTAAACGTTTTAATACACTTGTTATCAGAATCTAATAATTGAAAAACATTATGTAGGCCTAGCATAGACCACCTTTGAAAGGGTGATGTTTGGAGTCCTGCTTGAAATTGTGGATTGCCTATTAATGGCATATATTTAGATACCCCATAGTCTAGATCCATTAATTTAGTAACTTTTCACCAGACCTGAAGCGGATTAAATATAGTTCTCATTTTTTTCACCTCGTTAGGTAGTACACTAGAATTACAATGGATTATTGCTGAAGGCAGAAATGGAGCAATTACATTTTTTTCCAATTCGTTATCTGTGACATAGTCTTTACTGAAAATCCAATCCATCACTAGACGCACGAGAAAAGCATAATTATAAATTTTAAGATCTGGAAGAGCCAGCCCTGCAAATTTTCTAGGGAGGGAAAGTTTAGCTAATGAAATTCTGGGTTTTTTACTTTGCCAGATGAAGTAACTCAGAGCAGAATTGATCTTTAAAATATCATTTCTCTTAAGAATCAATGGAGTGTTTTGGAGAACGTAAAGAATTTTGGGAAGGCAGACCATCTTATATAGAGCTATTCGGCCTGATAGAGATAAGGGGAGATTATGCCAATTCTTCAAACTCTCCTTTATTTTATTTAATATCGGTGAGATATTAAGACGATACCACATATCAGGGTCGGGAGAGATTACAATACCCAGATATCTAAAAGATTCGGAGACAATCCTAAATGGTATGTTTACCGGGGGCTTGTTGGGGTATTTAATCCACATAAGTTCAGATTTGGTAGTGTTCACCTTATACCCGGAAAATGATCCAAACTGATCTATAGTCGAAAGAAGTTTTGGGATATTAGAATAGGTGTTTCTGATATAGATAAGGATGTCATCCGCATACAAAGCAATTTTCATTTCCTTCTTACCTATCCTGATCCCTTCAAGATGGTGTCTGACGTAAATAGCAAAAGGTTCGATGGAGAGGTTGAAGAGGAGGGGGGAGAGGGGACATCCCTGGTGGCCCAAGCAAGATGGCGGATCTTCACGCCAATTCTCAGTGCGGCTTTAGCACTCCGCCATATCGGGTCAGTGAGCAGGTTCCGCCGGAGACCAGGCAGTACCAGTCCTGATCTGGTAATCCTGAGGTTCTGTTGTGGGGTGTAATCCGCCCGGTCTGCGCTGCAACATGCGGGTAATTCCTTCTCACACACTGCCGGGCCGGGTGGTGTTAAAAGTGTCCGGTGCGTAGTTGTTCACCCCCCAATATAGCTGGGGTACCCTTTACAAGTCTTGAGGGGTAATCCGGTTCTGAATTAGCCTGGGTTTTATTGCAAAAAAAACGGTTTTATTGCCCAAAATCAGGGAGCTCTCACTCTGTGCGTCTGCTTCCTTTGGTTGCTAGCTCCGCCTCCTCAAATTTCAAATTTAACTGGATTTTACACTTGTGGACATTGTAAAGCCCAGCAACAGCTGCACAGGAAGTAAATGGACTTCATCACTGAGTTTAAAGTTATTCAATTCAGCTTGTAACTTTGCAATATCATTTCGAACCATAATCAGCTGATCACTTTTGTATTTGATAAGCATACCCATGAGTCTTAAAGAGCATTCAGAGAGTATACTATTCCACTCTCTGATAAAATCTTGGTCAGTCACTTCAAAATTTGGAAACTTTTTTACTCGTAGACCCCTGGGAATCATATGTAATGATAGATATTTATTAAGTATCCAGGAGTCTAATTTGAGTCTTATTTCCTTGAGTCTCAAAATCTCCAAATTGTGGAACAAATCTCCCAATTTAACATCCATAGATACTGATGAAAAGAATTCTTCTAGTTCCAAGCCTTCCAAATCCTGATCATTTAGACTAATGAGTGAATAGTACTGTGTGCAGTCAATTGCGGTATCCATGTTTATAGGCTTAAGGCAAATAAGAAGCAACTTTAATCGGCCACACTTGGGTAAGCACAGAGTCAAGGAAATAATAATGAGAGAAAAAGAAAGTTCTGTGTTTTAACCCTTGGTTAGCCGATATATATCAGTGGCAGTTCACAGCTCATACTTGAAAACCTTAGGCAATATAATAAGAAGAGCTCTGTCGAGCAATAATTCCTCCACCTTAATTAACAGATAGGTTCTTTAACTTGTGTAGTAGATAGACTCACCCACATTGACCGTACTCCGTCCGACGAGCATCCACTCATGTGGAAATAGAGCCGTCCAGGCACTCCAACTGCTCGTCTCCCCGCAAAGAACAATCGATCAATTCAGCCGCTGCCCAACAGGTGCTGTTGCTACAAGCACCTTAGCTACGCGGCTCCTCACTGAACCAGTTCCGGCTTGCCTCCAGGTGCAAACAACCAATGGGAATCCGTGAGTTGGGTCACGTGGTGGGTGGTCAACCAATCCTGTATTTAGAAGGTGTCTTGTGAAAACAATATCGCCAAGGTAGCTGTGTTGGCTCCGAAAATTAGCACTTTATCCGCCCTCAGTCACTTCTAAGATGCTTAAGGATAGAGGGTATCTGGGAAAGGATTCCTTGTAATCCCAATAATGAAAATACAAAAAAGAAGAAGTCGAATATTTTGAGAAAATATTTCCCAAAACAATCTTTGTAATATTCATCTTTTGTGGGGGTATCTGCTTATGACAAATTCTGAAAGATGATACAGACAAGATGATATAGGGTTTATATATATACATCTTCTTTAATGATAGATGTTTTAACATGAACATATGCACTATAGTCATCACTTTCTGTCTAGATCATTTAATTAAATAAAAAAACATATTTGACATACAAATAGGGCACATGTTCATATAACCAGTATAATAAGTGCAGCTTGAACTATATGAACGCCATGGCTAATCTGTTACCTGTTAAATTTATTAGTCTTTGAATTTTTTCAAACATATGTTTATTTCAAAAGGGAAGATAAATTGACATATACCTATTGTTTATTACTAACATTATGTCTATGAATGGTTTTGTACGATTGGTGTATGTTCAATGCTGGTTCTGCTGTTCATATTTCTGCAGTTCATGTTTATGCTTATGCTTTTGCTTTTGTCTTTATTGTCTTACATATCTTAACGTTATTTCATTATTCCATTATTTCGTTATTAGATATGTTTTTCCTACAAAAATCTTACAATACCATGTTTGTTGTCCATATTGATAAACATATACTTTGTAGTAGGCTTTTGACAAAAGCATTATATATATACTTAGTTTTTTATGAACTGCTCTTGTCAAAAATGTCAGATTTGAATATATGCATATATTATCCCCTCTTTCCTATCCACCCCCATTTCCCATTTTTTAATGTGTGAAATAAGTAATTGATTGTGTGCATTCAGTACCTTAATGGTTAATAGGGGTGTGTTGAGCACCAACCAATAAAAATGTTTTGTAACCTTTTTTAAGATGGCACTCACCTGTGCCTAATCAGGTTTATGAGTACGGCACTAGCCGAAACGCGTAAAACCTGATACCTCTGTGCGTGTATCATGTTTGCTTTTTAAAATTGAAGAAATAAAGGCTGTTTTTATTTATACCATATGGATATTGGGATCGACTTCTTCTTTTTTCTATTTTCATTATTGGGATTACAAGGAATCCTTTCCCAGATACCCTCTATCCTTAAGCATCTTAGAAGTGACTGAGGGTGGATAAAGTGCTCATTTTCGGAGCCAACACAGCTACACAATACACCTTCTAAGTACAGGATTGGTTGACCACCCACCACGTGACCCAACTCACGGATTCCCATTGGTTGCTTGCACCTGGAAGCAAGCCGGAACTGGTTCAGTGAGGAGCCACGTAGCTAAGGTACTTGTAGCAACAGCACCTGTTGGGCAGCGGCTGAATTGATCGATTGTTCTTTGCGGGGAGACAAGCAGTTGGAGCGCCTGGACGGCTCTATTTCCGCATGAGTGGATGCTTGTCGGACGGAGTACGGTCAATGTGGGTGAGTCTATCTACTACACAAGTTAAAGAACCTATCTGTTAATTAAGGTGGAGGAATTATTGCTCGACAGAGCTCTTCTTATTATATCGCCTAAGGTTTTCAAGTATGAGCTGTGAACTGCCACTAATATATATCGGCTAACCAAGGGTTAAAACACGGAACTTTCTTTTTCTCTCATATATATATATATACACACACAGTATGTATATATATATATATATATATATATATATATATATATATATACATACAGTATGTAAATATATATATATATGTATATATATTTATTATTTTTATATTTTAAAAAAATAATGTTATTTCCGAGCTTAAAGCGACACCAAAATCATATCAGAATTATTATTATGAAGATATAGAAGAACATCTCAAACCACATTACAACCCTTGAACTTTTATTAAAGGGACACTTAATACAATTGTTAACTTTCATGATTCAGATAGAACATTCAATTTTAAGCAACTTACTCCTAATATCAATTTTTCTACATTCTATTGTTATCTTTATTTGAAAAAGAAGGCATCTAAGCTAAGGAGCCAGACAAATTCAGTTTCATCACCCTGGACAGCACTTGTTTATTGATGCTGTTCAATCAGCAAGGTCAACACAGGTTGTTCTTTAAAAAATGGACCTGCTTCTAAACTTACATTCTTGCTTTTCAAATAAAGATGCAAATAGAATGAATACATTTTGATAATAGGATTAAATAGAAAGTTTCTTAAAATTGCAGACTCTATCTGAATCATGAAAGATAAAATTTGGGTCAGTGTCTCTTTAATCCTCAGATATCCTTTTCAGTAGAAATAGCAATACACATGTGCAAGCCAATCATATGCGTCATCTATGTGCAGTTATCAATCAGCAGCTACATAGTTTTTATGCTCTTCAATCAAGTATTTTTAAAAGATGAAGAGAAATAAAATATAGATAAAAAGTATATATATAAAAACAAAGAATAATTTACCACATTGCATGCTATTTATATATCATTCAACATATATTTTGCTTTCATGTCACTTCAAAATAATATTTAAAAGAATACAGCTACACTATCATTTTGATTAAATATATATTATAAAACAATAGAATTTAGAAAAAAAAAAAAAAAAAAAAGAAATAAAATATTTTATAGAAAGTGGTGATGTCTATTAGGAATAAAAATATACGACCAGATTACGAGTTTTGCGGTAACTTGCACTTTATTGTCACTGCTCACTTTCCTACATCAATGGTATTACAGGTTTTTTATAAACCCGCCGTTAACAGGCAAGAAGTGAGCGTAGAGCAAAATTGTGCTCCACACTGCACTCTAATACTAGCGCTGCTTAAGTCAGCGGTAATCTGGTTGTACGTGCTCCTGCACGATTTCTCCATAGACATCAATGGGGAGAGCCGGCTGAGAAAAAGTCTAACACCTGCAAAAAAGCAGTGTTTAGCTCAGTAACGCAGCCCCATTGATTCCTATGGGGAAACACATTTTATGTTTACACCTAACACGCTAACATGAACCCCGAGTCTAAACATCCCTAATCTTATACTTATTAACCCCTAATCTGCCACCCCCGACATTGCCGCCACCTACATTATACTTATTAACCTCTAATCTGCCGCTTCAGACATCGCCGCCACTATAATAAACATATTAACCCCTAAACCGCCACACTCCCGCCTCGAAAACACTAGTAAAATATTATTAACCCCTAATCTGCCGCCCCTAACCTCGCTGCCACCTACCTACATTTATTAACCCCTGATCTGCCGCCCCCAACATCGCCGCCACTATACTAAATGTATTAACCCCTAAATCTATGTCTAACCCTAACACTCCCTAACTTAAATATAATTAAAATAAATCTAAATAAAACCTACTATCATTACCTAAATAATTCCTATTTAAAACTAAATACATACCTGTAAAATAAACCCTAAGCTAGCTACAATATAACTAATAGTTACATTGTAGCTAGCTTAGGGTTTATTTTTATTTTACAGGCAAGTTTGTATTTATTTTAACTAGCTAGAATAGATACTAAATAGTTATAAACTATATACTAACTACCTAGCTAAAATAAATACAAATTTACCTGTAAAATAAAACCTAACCTAAGTTAAACTAACACTAACACTGCACTACAAATAAATAAATTACCTAAATTAAATACAATTAAATAAATTAAATACAATTACCTAAATTACAAAAAACCCCACTAAATTACACAAAATAAAAAACAAATTATAAGATATTTAAACTAATTGCACCTAATCTAATAGCCCTATCAAAATAAAAAAGCTCCCAAAATAAAAAATACCCTAGCCTAAACTAAACTACCAATAGCCCTTAAAAGGGCATTTTGCAGAGCATTATTCCAAAGAAATCAGCTCTACAGGAAAAAAAATACAAACAACCCCCCCAACAGTAAAACCAACCACCCACACAACTAAACCCCCAAATAAAAACCTAACTAAAAAAACTAAGCTTCCCATTGCCCTGAAAAGAGCATTTGGATGGGCATTGCCCTTAAAAGGGCATTTAGCTCTATTGAGGCTCAAAGCCCTAACCTAAAAATAAAACCCACCCAATAAACCCTTAAAAAAAAATCTAACACTAACCCCTGAAGATCCACTTACAGTTTTGAAGATCCGACATCCATCCTCAATGAAGCCAGGAGAAGTCTTCATCCAAGCCGGGCGAAGTGGTCCTCCAGACGGGCTAAAGTCTTCATCCAGATGGCATCTTTTATCTTCATCCATCCGGCCCGGAGTGGGTCCATCACCAAGACATCCGACGCGGAGCATCCTCTTCCAACGAAGTCTTCTTCCAGAATGAATATCTCTTTAAGTGACGTCATCCAAGATGGCATCCCTTAGATTCCGATTGGCTGATAGAATTCTATCAGCCAATCGGAATTAAGGTTGAAAAAATCCTAATGGCTGTTGCAATCAGCCAATAGGATTGAGCTTTCATCCTATTGGCTGTGCCAATCAGCCAATAGAATGCAAACTCAATCCTATTGGCTGATTGGATCAGCCAATAGTTTTGAAGTTCAATACCTATTAGCTGATTGCATCAGCCAATAAGATTTTTTTCAACCTTAATTCTGATTGGTTGATTCAATCAGCCAATCGGAATCTAAGGGATGCCATCTTGGATGACTTAACTTAAAGAGACATTCATTCTGGAAGAAGACTTCATTGGAAGAGTATGCTCCGCGCCAGATGTCTTGAAGATGGACCCGCTCCGCGCCGGATGGATGAAGATAGAAGATGTCGTCTGGATAAAGACTTCTGGAGGACCACTTCTCCCAGCTTGGATGAAGACTTCTTCCGGCTTTGTTGAGGACTTCATGCCGCTTTGATGAGTACTTCTCCCGGCTTCGTTGAGGATGGATTTCGGATCTTCAAAACTGTAAGTGGATCTTCAGGGGTTAGCGTTAAATTTAGTATAGTGGCGGCGACGTTGGGGGCGGCAGATTAGGGGTTAATAAATGTAGATAGGTTGCGGTGATGTTAGGGACAGCTGATTAGAGTTTAATAATATTTAACTAATGTTTGTGAGGCGGGAGTGCGGCAGTTTAGGGGTTAATATGTTTATTATAGTGGCGGTGATGTTGGGAGCGGCAGATTAGGGGTTAATAAATTTATTTTAGTGTTTGCGATGCGGGAGGGCCTCGGTTTAGGGGTTAATAGGTAGTTTATGGGTGTTAGTGTATTTTTAGCACTTTAGTTATGAGTTTTATGCTACAGCTTTGTAGTGTAAAATTCATAACTACTGACTTTAGAATGCGCTACGAATCTTGACGGGATAGGGCGTACCGCTCACTTTTTGGCCTGGTTGATTTGTGGTAAGGCCAAAAAAGTGTGCGGTGCCCCTAAATCTGCAAGACTCGTAATACCAGTTTATTATAACCTGTTAACGCTGCTTTTTCACCTTACCACAAAACTCGTAATCTAGCCGATAGGTAGAATCACCAAAAAGAGGTACGCTGAATCAAACCTAGGTGGTCCATTGAGAAAAGGGACCTATAGATGTGGCAAAAAACAGTGTTTCATGTGCAGATACATCACACATGGTAAAACTGGTATCACAGCAAATACCACTGGAGTACAATACACGATAATGAGTAGACTTTCCTGTGAAACTTCATATGTGATCTATGTTCTCACATGTGAATGTGGACTCCAATACATTGGAAGAACCTATAGAAAGGATAGGGTGAGATGGAGCGAACATCTTAGAAATGTAAAGTCAAAATCCTTAAAACATAGTGTACAAGACACATCTGTCAAGAACATACACCAGGAACTTGCCACCTCACCATTACTCCCTTTGAAAGCATTCCATATAGTCGCCTGTCAAACAGGTTCACTAGCCTCCTGTAGGCCCTGCTTTGATGTAGCAACAATTTTTAGCTCCCCACCAGTTGGTTAAATAGAAGGAAGGGCTCTGTTTGTGTCCCCTGATTGCGATCTATAAAAATACAAAATAAAATATGTTCTACAAATTCATTACTAAGATACAATTGTTAAAAACTAATATTACGTTTTCTTACTCCAGCCACCTCCTCATCTGGCAGCGCAGGCAAGAAGGCTGGGGCAGGATCCTCCCCAGGTAATTGGTCGTCTGTCAGGGATGAAGCACAAACACAAATCATTGTATGTATAAGGAATATGTGACAAGGCCTATATTATACACAAAATTGTTGTGGAAAAAGACATACAAACATTTTAATTCTAAAAATACAATCCATTACATTAACCTGCACCCTGAATGAACCTCTCTAAAAAAACATTTTTAATGTAAAATACTGCAAACATGCGGCTAGATTATGAGTTGTGCGTTAAGGTAAAAAAGCAGCGTTAACAGGTCCTAACGCTGCTTTTTTATGCCCGCTGCTATTACGAGTCTTGCAGGTATCGGTGTCCCGCACACTTTTTTGGCTTTACCGCAAACCAACTTACGTAAAGTTTGTAAACCCTCTTTTCTATTGGACTTCCATAGCGCCGGTATTATGAGTTTGTCCTGGAAGGCCAAAAAGTGAGCGGTACACCCTACCCCGTCAAGATTCCTAACGCATTTTAAAGTCAGTAGTTAAGAGTTTTATGGTACAATGCTGTAACATAAAACTCATAACTAAAGTGCTAAAAAGTACAATAACACCCATAAACTACCTATTAACCCTTAAACCGAGGCCCTCCCGCATTGCAAACACTTAAATATAATTTAATTAAATCTAAATAAAATAGCTATCATTAACTAAATTATTCATATATACAGGGAGTGCAGAATTATTAGGCAAGTTGTATTTTTGAGGATTAATTTTATTATTGAACAACAACCATGTTCTCAATGAACCCAAAAAACTAATTAATATCAAAGCTGAATAGTTTTGGAAGTAGTTTTTAGTTTGTTTTTAGTTATAGCTATTTTAGGGGGATATCTGTGTGTGCAGGTGACTATTACTGTGCATAATTATTAGGCAACTTAACAAAAAACAAATATATACCCATTTCAATTATTTATTTTTACCAGTGAAACCAATATAACATCTCAACATTCACAAATATACATTTCTGACATTCAAAAACAAAACAAAAACAAATCAGTGACCAATATAGCCACCTTTCTTTGCAAGGACACTCAAAAGCCTGCCATTCATGGATTCTGTCAGTGTTTTGATCTGTTCACCATCAACATTGCGTGCAGCAGCAACCACAGCCTCCCAGACACTGTTCAGAGAGGTGTACTGTTTTCCCTCCTTGTAAATCTCACATTTGATGATGGACCACAGGTTCTCAATGTTGTTCAGATCAGGTGAACAAGGAGGCCATGTCATTAGATTTTCTTCTTTTATACCCTTTCTTGCCAGCCACGCTGTGGAGTACTTGGACGTGTGTGATGGAGCATTGTCCTGCATGAAAATCATGTTTTTCTTGAAGGATGCAGACTTCTTCCTGTACCACTGCTTGAAGAAGGTGTCTTCCAGAAACTGGCAGTAGGACTGGGAGTTGAGCTTGACTCCATCCTCAACCCGAAAAGGCCCCACAAGCTCATCTTTGATGATACCAGCCCAAACCAGTACTCCACCTCCACTTTGCTGGCATCTGAGTCTGACTGGAGCTCTCTGCCCTTTACCAATCCAGCCACGGGCCCATCCATCTGGCCCATCAAGACTCACTCTCATTTCATCAGTCCATAAAACCTTAGAAAAATCAGTCTTGAGATATTTCTTGGCCCAGTCTTGACGTTTCAGCTTGTGTGTCTTGTTCAGTGGTTGTCGTCTTTCAGCCTTTCTTACCTTGGCCATGTCTCTGAGTATTGCACACCTTGTGCTTTTGGGCACTCCAGTGATGTTGCAGCTCTGAAATATGTCCAAACTGGTGGCAAGTGGCATCTTGGCAGCTGCACGCTTGACTTTTCTCAGTTTATGGGCAGTTATTTTGCGCCTTGGTTTTTCCACACGCTTCTTGCGACCCTGTTGACTATTTTGAATGAAATGCTTGATTGTTCGATGATCACGCTTCAGAAGCTTTGCAATTTTAAGAGTGCTGCATCCCTCTGCAATATATCTCACTATTTTTGACTTTTCTGAGCCTGTCAAGTCCTTCTTTTGACCCATTTTGCCAAAGGAAAGGAAGTTGCATAATAATTATGCACACCTGATATAGGGTGTTGATGTCATTAGACCACACCCCTTCTCATTACAGAGATGCACATCACCTAATATGCTTAATTGGTAGTAGGCTTTCGAGCCTATACAGCTTGGGGTAAGACAACATGCATAAAGAGGATGATGTGGTCAAAATACTCATTTGCCTAATAATTCTGCACTCCCTGTAAAACTAAATACTTACCTATAAAATAAACCCTAAGCAAGCTACAATATAACTAATAGTTACATGGTAGCTAGCTTAGGGTTTATTTTTATTTTACAGGCAATTTACAGGTATTTATTTTAACTATGTGGAATAGTTACTAAATAGTTATTAAATATTTAATAACTACCTAGCTAAAATAAATACAAATTTACCTGTAAAATAAAACCTAACCTGTTACAATAACACCTAACACTGCACTACAATTAAATCAATTCCCTACATTAAATACAATTAAATAAATTAAATTAGATACATCACAAAAAAACAACACTAAAAATCTAAGAGCCCTATCAAAATAAAAAAACACATCACCCACACAACCAACCCCCCAAATAAAAGCCTAACTCAAAAAACCTAAGCCCCCCATTGCCCTGAAAGGGCTTATGGATGGGCATTGCCCTTAAAAGGGCATTTCGCTCTATTGCTGCCTAAAGACCTAACCTAAAAAAAAACTTACCCAATACACCCTTAAAAAATCCTAATACTAAACCCCGAAGATTCACTTACCGGGAGAAGTCTTCATCCAAGCGGCAAGATGTCCTCAACGAAGCTGGCAGAAGTGGTCCTCCAGACGGGCAGAAGTGGTCCTCCAGACGGGCAGAAGTCTTCATCCAGACGGCATCTTCTATCTTCATCCTTCCAACGTGGAGCGGCTCCATTTTCAAGACATCTGGCGTGGAGCATCCTCTTCAAACAACGTCTTCTTTGGATTGAATATCTCTTTAAGTGACTTCATCCAAGATGGTGTCCCTTAGATTCCGATTGGCTGATAGAATTCTATCAGCCAATTGGAATTATGGTAGAAAAAATCCTATTGGCTTATGCAATCAGCCAATAGGATTGAGCTGGCATTCTATTGGCTGTTCCAATCAGCCAATAGCATGCAAGCTCAATCCTATTGGCTGATTGGATCAGCCAATAGGATTGAAGTTCAATCATTAACTATCGGAATAATGCATGTTAAAATCTGGGGCCTGATCCGATATGCAGCGTTGCCCGCAAAAGCCGGCAACGCCAGATTTTTCGTGATTTTGGTATTACATATACGGCGTAGCATACGCATAAGTTACGCGTGTATATTTCACCCTTCGGCCGTATTTTTTTTACCCATAGACTAGCATAGAACTACGCGTAATTTGGTATCCAATATAGAGCGTAAGGACTTACGCGCGCAGAGTTCAGAAAATTTACTCCATTCTCATCTCGCCAAAAATTGCAGGCGCAGGAACCCTTGCACTGACTAAAAAAACAACGTAACTCCCTGGAAGCCTTAACAAACGCATACATTTAAGCAGCATATCAAGGTTAAAGGGACAGTATACTATGATATTGCTTTTTTAAGGTTTATTTGTGTATTTGAAATAATTTGAAGCCACAACATAATCAAATGGATTGATCTTGTAGGTACTTTATCACATTGTGGACATATACTTGCTTATTTACTTTCAATTGTATTACCTTCATCTCTTTAGAACCCACTGGAGTATAATTTATTCTAATACTAACACAGTAACATCACTACTATATATACCTATATATGTGTCAATTTATATTTAATGTGAGATACATTGATTTACATCTTAGAAGTGAATATTACTATATGTACCCTTCAGAAAAAACTATTGTGGATGTGAGTTATGATACAAGAATATGTCATAAACAGGATAATATTACCTTTTTTGGGCCATTTCCACACAGGCCTTATTATATGTTTTAACAAAATTAGTGTACTAAAACAAACCTCACATGGATGTGGATGACAATTATATGGTAAATAACAGAGGACAAGATTAGGGGAGCTGAGGTGAGGTGGCTGTAGTGGATTGCCTTATTCTCCTGAGTTGAGAAGATTCTTCTGTTTCTGCTGGTGTGCTGGCCACAGATGATAGGCTGGAGGCAGTGTCCTGCTGGTGTGTAAAGTGCTCAACCAACAAACCCAAGAGTTGATTTGGTTCTCTTCATCTATTGTCCATTTGCATCTGCATATCAGACAGAATTCGCATCATCTGGGATTGGTTATGAATAGTGATGTCGCGAACTGTTCGCCGGAGAACAGTTCCCGGCGAACATAGCTTGTTAGCGTTCGTCGCTGCGGGCGAACATATTCGATGTTCGATCCGCCCCCTATGTGTCATCATTGAGGAAACTTTGACCCTGTATCTCACAGCCTTCTGACACATTTGAGCCAATCAGCAGCAGATACTCCCTCACAGACCCTCCCAGCTCCTTGGCAGCAGTCATTTTATATTCATTACTATCTTGCTTTCTTAGTGAGAGGAGCTTTAGTGTTGCTGCTGCTGACATTATAGGGAAATAGATAGCTAGGCTAGTGTATTTAGTGTCCACTACAGTCCTGAAGGACTCATCTAATCTCTGCTGTAAGGACAGCACCCCAAAAAGCCCTTTTTAGGGCTATAACTTCAGTCCTTTTTTTTTTTATTTGTAATTTTATTTGAATTTGCCTGGCTTTCAGCCTGTGTGTGAGGCTCACAGCATATACTGTGATTAGTGCCACCACTGATATCTGCTTAACATTTAAACTTTTAAATCATTTTGCTAGTGTAATCTAATTTCATTTTCTATCAGGCCTGTGTGTATGGCTTACACAGCATACAGTGGTTAATTGCTGTGCTAGCAGCCACCACTCATATCTGCTTAACATTATTTTAAATTTAAAAAAAAAACCTTTTGAATCATTTTGCTAGTGTAATCTAATTTCATTTTCTATCAGGCCTGTGTGTCTGGCTTAAACAGCATACTGTGGTTATTTGCTGTGCTAGCAGCCACCACTCATATCTGCTTAACATTATTTTAAATAAAAAAAAAAAAACTTTTAAATCATTTTGCTAGTGTAATCTAATTTCATTTTCTATCAGGCCTGTGTGTATGGCTTATACAGCATACTGTGGTTAATTGCTGTGCTAGCAGCCACCATTCATATCTGCTTAACATTATTTTAAATTTAAAAAAAAAAAACTTTTAAATCATTTTGCTAGTGTAATCTAATTTAATTTTCTATCAGGCCTGTGTGTCTGGCTTACACAGCATACTGTGGTTAATTGATGTGCTAGCAGCCACCACTCATTTCTGCTTAACATTATTTTAAATTTAAAAAAAAAACCTTTTAAATCATTTTGCTAGTGTAATCTAATTTCATTTTCTATCAGGCCTGTGTGTCAGGCTTACACAGCATACAACGTTGTTTAATTGCTGTGCGAGCAGCCACCACTCATATCTGCTTAACATTATTTTAAATTTAAAAAAAAACGTTTAAATCATTTTGCTAGTATAATCTAATTTCATTTTCTATCAGGCCTGTGTGTCAGGCTTACACAGCATACAACATTGTTTAATTGCTGTGCCAGCAGCCACCACTCATATCAGCTTAACATTATTTGAAATAAAAAAAAATAATTTTAAATCATTTTGCTAGTGTAATCTAATTTCATTTTCTATCAGGCCTGTGTGTCAGGCTTACACAGCATACAACATTGTTTAATTGCTGTGCCAGCAGCCACCACTCATATCTGCTTAAAATTATTTTAAATTTTAAAAAAGACCTTTTAAATCATTTTGCTAGTGTAATCTAATTTCATTTTCTATCAGGCCTGTGTCTCAGGCTCACACAGCATATACTGTGGTTAATTGCTGTGCCCGCCACCACTCCAGCCACCACTCATAAACATTATTGTAAATTAAAAAAAAAAAATTAAATAATTTTGCTAGTGTAATCTAATTTCATTTTCCATCAGGCCTGTGTGTCAGGCCCACATCATATAGTGTGATTAATACCTATTTTTTACAGCACCTATATCTGGTGTAACATTAGTGTAAATTTTGTAAAAACATTTTTTTTACATAAGTCCTCTTCTAGTGTTATTTAATATTAGTTGCCAGGCCAGCCTGGCTGCCATTAGTGCCAGCCTGTGTGTCAGGTTGCCAGCATATACTGTGCCTACTGCCATCCTCAGTGCCAGTCCACCACTCCTATCTGGTGTAACATTAGTTTAAATTTTGTAAAAAAAACCTTTTACATCAGTCTTCTAGTGTTATTTAATTTTAGTTGCCAGGCTAGCCTGCCACTAGTGCCAGCCTGTGTGTCAGGCTGCCAGCACATACTGTGCCTACTTCTATCCTGAGTGCCATCACTCCTATCTTTTGTAACATTAGTGTAACTTTTTAAAAAACAAACTTTTACATCAGTCTGCTATTGTTATTTAATTGCAGTTGCCTGTCTGCCAGCGTGTGTGCCAGGCCCACTTTACAACTAGTGCCACAAATCATATTTGTTATAACAGTAGTGTAAATATTTAAAATAAAAACAATTTTGACTGTGAATCATCAGTCTGCTAGTGCAATTGAATTGCAGTTGCCTGCCTGCCAGCATGTGTGCCAGGCCCATTTGCCAACTAGTGCCACCAATCATATTTGTTATAACAGTTTTGTAAATATTTAAAATAAAAACTTTTTTGACTGAGAAACATCAGTCATCTAGTGTAATCTAATTGCAGTTGCCTTCCTCCCAGCGTGTGTGCCAGGCCCACTTGCCAACTAGTGCCACCAATCATATTTGTTATGACAGTAGTGTAAATATTTAAAAAAAATATTTTTTGACTGTTATAGATCAGTCTGCTAGTGTAATCTAATTGAAGTTGCCAGCCTGCCAGCGTGTGTGCCAGGCCCACTTGCTGCCAACTATTGCCACCAATCATATTTGTTATAACAGTTTTGAAAATATTTTAAATCAAAACTTTTTTGACTGTGAATCATCAGTCTGCTAGTGCCATTGAATTGCAGTTGCCTACCTGCCAGCGTGTGTGCCAGGCCCACTTGCCAACTAGTTACACCAATCATATTTGTTCTAACAGTATTGTAAATATTTAAAATAAAAAAATTTTAGACTGTGAATCATCAGTCTGCTAGTGCAATTGAATTGCAGTTTCCTGCCTGCCAGCGTGTGTGCCAGGCCCACTAGCCAACTAGTGCCACCAATCATATTTGTTGTAACAGTATTGTAAATATTTAAAATAAAAACTTTTTTGACTGTGAATCATCAGTCATCTAGTGTAATCTAAATGCAGTTGCCTTCCTCCCAGCGTGTGTGCCAGGCCCACTTGCCAAGCCAACTAGTGCCACCAATCATATTTGTTCTAACAGGTTTGAAAATATTTCTGATAAAAACTTTTTTTTACTGTGAATCATCAGTCTGCTAGTGCCATTGAATTGCAGTTGCCTGCCTGCCTGCCAGCGTGTGTGCCAGGCCCACTTGCTGCCAACTACTGCCACCAATCATATTTGATAAAACAGAATTGTAAATATTTAAAATAAAAACTTTATTGACTGTGAAACATCAGTCATCTAGTGTAATCTAAATGCAGTTGCCTTCCTCCCAGCGTGTGTGCCAGGCACACTTGCCAAGCCAACTAGTGCCACCAATCATATTTGTTCTAACAGGTTTGAAAATATTTCTAATAAAAACTTTTTTTTACTGTGAATCATCAGTCTGCTAGTGCCATTGAATTGCAGTTGCCTGCCTGTCAGCGTGTGTGCCAGGCCCACTTGCCATTTCCAACTAGTGCCACCAATCATATTTGTTCTAACAGTATTGTAAATGTTTTAAAAAAAAAACTTTTTGGACTGTGAAGCATCACTCAGCTAGTGTAATCTAATTGCAGTTGCCTTCCTCCCAGCGTGTGTGCCAGCCAGGCCCACTTGCCAACTAGTGCCACCAATCATATTTGTTGTCACAGTACTTTTAATATTTAAAAAATAAACATTTTTGACTTTGAAACATCAGTCTGTTTTTTGGTGTCAGGCTCACAGCGTATACTGTGCCCACTTGCCCAGTGCCACCACTCATAATTTGTTTAATAGTATTGTAAGTGTAAATTTAAAAAAAATGACAGGCAGAGGCAGGCCACCCCGCAGGTGCCATCGTGGTCATGGTGCTGTGATTCCTTTAGACCCTACAAAAATGCACATTGTTCAGAGGCCAGGTGCCAGGGGGGACGCGAAAAGTTCTGAGGAGGACCTAGTTGAATGGCTAACACAGGACACCCAATCTTCTACAGCTTCCGCTCCTAGTCCTCCTAACCTTGATGAACCATCCACCTCCAGCTGTGCTTTGGGCACCTCTCAAGTGACCAGTGCCACTCGTCCGCCTGTCGCCACCACCAACACTAGCACCACAGTTGCTTCACTTGATCTGTCAGAGGAGTTATTGACACATCAGTTGGAAGAATGAGTGATGCACAACCATCATTGACAGAGGATGTAGATAACAGTGATATGTCTCAGTCAGGTAGCATTACAGACATGGAGGTACGGTGTGATGATGATGATGATGATGATGATGATGTTGTACCCGCTGCTGCTTCCTTTGTAGATGTGTCAGATACAAGTGAAGTGGTTGACGATGATGTGTCTGTGGATGTCACATGGGTGCCTGCTAGAAGAGAAGAAGAAGAGGGGGAAAGTTCAGATGGGGAGACAGAGAGGAGGAGGAGACGAGTTGGAAGCAGGGGAGGTCGTCGCAAGGAGCTAGTGGCACAGTCAGACAGCATGCATCGGCACCCGGGCTCAGCCAGACAGCATGCTGACGCCAATCAACACATGCTGGCGCCACCACCAGAATGCCGTCATCGCAGAGCTCAGCAGTGTGGCATTTGTTTTGTGTGTCTGCCTCTGACAATAGTGATGCCATTTGCAACCTGTGCCAAAAGAAACTGAGTCATGGGAAGTCCAACACCCACCTAGGTACAACTGCTTTGCGAAGGCACATGGTCTCACATCACAAACGCTGATGGGAAGAACACATGAGTAGAAGCAGCACACAAACTCAAAGCCGCCATCCTCCTCCTGCTCCAGCATCTTCAGCCAAGTCAACCACTGCTGTCCTCCTTGCCCCCTCTCAACCATCCTCCACTGAGTCTCTCTTACGTAGCAGTTCCTGGTCATCTGCCCACAGTCAGGTGTCTGTCAAGGACATGTTTGAGCGTAAGAAGCCAATTTCTCAAAGTCACCCCCTTGCCCGGCTTCTGACAGCTGGCTTGTCTGAACTCTTAGCCCGCCAGATTTTACCATACAAGCTGGTGGAGTCTGATGCTTTCAAAAAATTTGTATCTATTGGGACACAGCAGTGGAAGGTACCTGGCAGAAATTTCTTTTCACAAAAGGCAATCCCAAACCTGTACTCGATTGTGCGAAAGGAAGTAATGGCATGTCTGGCACACAGCGTTGGTGCAAGGGTCCATATGACCACTAATAGCTGGTCTGAAAAGCATGGTCAGGGCAGGTATATCACCTACCCTGTGCATTGGGTAAACCTGCTGACATCTGACAAGCATGGAATGCGTGGCTCTGCAGAGGAGTTGGTGACACCGCCACAACTTGCAGGCAGGCCTGCTGCTACCTCCTCTACTCCTCCTACTCCATCCTCTTCCATAACCTCTTCCTCGGCTGAGTCCTCATCTGCTTCTGCGTCTTGTTCCACATAAACGGCACCCCCCAGCTCCCCAGGTACTATTCAACATCCCGGATACGGCAGTGTCACGCCGTCTTGGGGTTGACTTGCCTGAAAGCGGAGAGTTACACTGCACCAGCACTCCTGTCCGCCCTGAATGCACAGGTGGATCAGTGGCTGACTCCGCACCAATTGGAGATTGGCAAGGTTGTTTCTGACAATGGAAGTAATTTGGTCGCGGCAATGAAATTGGGCAAGTTGACACATGTGCCGTGCATGGCACATGTGTGTAATCTGATTGTACAACACTTTGTGCATAAGTACCCAGGCTTACAGGACGTCCTGAAGCAGGCCAGGAAGGTGTGTGGCCATTCCAGGCATTCCTATGCGGCCATGGCGCACTTGTCCGATATCCTCCGTCGAAACAACCTGCCAGTGAGGCGCTTGATTTGCGACAGCCCGACACGGTGGAATTCAACACTCCTAATGTTCGACCACCTGCTCCAACAAGAAAAAGCTGTTAGTGAGTATTTGTATGACCGGGGTGCTAGGACAGCCTCTGGGGAGCTGGGGATTTTTTGCCAAATTACTGGACGCTCATGCGCAATGCCTGTAGGCTCATGCGTCCTTTTGAGGAGGTGACAAACCTTGTCAGTCGCACTGAAGGCACCATCAGCGACATCATGCCATTTGTTTTCATCTTGGAGTGTGCCCTGCGAAGAGTGCTGGATAAGGCCAAAGATGAGCGTGAAGAGGAAGATTTGTGGTGTCCATCACCACCAGAAACAGCCTTATCAGCATCGCTTGCTGGACCTGCGGCAATGCAGGAAGAGGATTTTGAGGAAGAGGAGTCAGAGGAGGAATGTGGCTTTGAGTAGGAGGAGGAGGAGGAAGACCAAGCACAACAGGCATCCCAGGGTGCTCATTGTTGTCACCTATCTGGTACCCGTGGTGTTGTACGTGGCTGGGGGGAAGAAGATACCCTCAATGACATCAGTGAGGATGAGGAACGGGACATGATTAGCTCGGCATCCAACCTTGTGCAAATGGGGTCTTTCATGCTGTCGTGCCTGTTGAGGGACCCTCATATAAAAAAGCTGAAGGACAATGACCTGTACTGGGTGTCCACACTACTAGACCCCCAGTATAAGCATAAAGTGCCTGAAATGTTACCAAATTCCCGCAAGTCGGAAAGGATGGAGCATTTCAAATATAAATTAAAAACTATGCTTTATACAGCGTATAAGGGTGATGTCACAGCACAACGGGAATCTAACAGGGGAAGAGATGAAAGTAATCCTCCTCCTCCCACGACCACGGCGGCAAGGACAGGACGCTTTCCTGACGTGTTGTTGATGGAGGACATGCGGACCTTTTTAACTCATATGCATCGCCAGAGCCTTTCGGGATCCAGCCTCAGAGAAAGACTCAACCGAAAGGTAGCAGACTACCTAGCATTTACTGCGGATCTCGACACTCTGAGGAGCGATGGACCCCTTGACTACTGGGTGTGCAGGCATGACCTGTGGCCTGAGCTATCCCAATTTGCAATTGAACTTCTGGCCTGCCCCGCTTCAAGTGTCCTGTCAGAAAGGACCTTCAGTGCAGCAGGAGGTTTTTTCACTGAGAAGAGAAGTCGCCTAGGTAAAAAAAGTCTTGATTATCTCACCTTTATTAAAATGAATGAGGGATGGATCCCAAAGGGACTGACATTGGGCGATACATTTGAGTAAAAAAAGGCCTGATGATGAGATGAACTGCCTTGGGCTACAAATGGTACACACGCTGGCTTTTTTTTTCTTATAATGCAGGATGACTTGCGTGACTTATCCGCCAACAACTAGTGTTCAAGCCGTAAGGTTTTAGGGCACTTTCTAACTGTTTTACAAACATCAATTTTTCTGGCCGCTGCTACAGCAGTGGCTGCAACAATACCGAATTTTTAAGGCATTTGTACATGCCTAATTTTTCTGGCCTCTGCTGCTGCACTGTGGCTACAAAACTCAAAGCAAAAAAAAGGCACATAACAGTGATTAAACTGTTAAGAATAGTACTACTTAACACACCACTCATCTCTGGTGGCACAGTAGATTGCACGCGCATTGCCCCAAATTTTAAGTAGGAGGACCGACCAATCATCTTTTTCCATCTCACGGTTCTGAAAAATTATCTCCGGGTTCCATCGATGCCATACCTGTACTCTATTGTTCAAAAGGATAGTATATTCAGTGTTTCATGCTGTTGTGCCTGTTGAGGGTCGTGGGCAATCGTATAAAAAGGCTGAAGGAGAACGACCTGTACTGGGTGTCCAAGCATGTTTTTTGTTCAATATTCCCGGTTCCTCTAAATTATCTCCGGGTTCCTCAAATCAATGCCATACCTGTACTCTATTGTGCAAAAGGATGGCATATGTGGTGTTTCATGCTGTTGTGCCTGTTGAGGGTCGTGGGCCATCTTATAAAAAGGCTGAAGGAGAACGACCTGTACTGGGTGTACAAGCACATTTTTTGTTCAATATTACCGGTTCCTCTAAATTATCTCTGGGTTCCTCAAATCAATGTCATACCTGTACTCTATTGTGCAAAATGATGGCATATGTGGTGTTTCATGCTGTTGTGCCTGTTGAGGGTCGTGGGCCATTGTATAAAAAGGCTGAAGGAGAACGACCTGTACTGGGTGTCCAAGCACGTTTTTTGTTCAATAGTCCCGGTTCCTCTAAATTATCTCTGGGTTCGTCAAATCAATGCCATACCTGTACTCTATTGCCGAAAAGGATGGCTTATGTGGTGTTTCATGCTGTTGTGCCTGTTTTGGGTCGTGGGCCATCTTATAAAAAGGCTGAAGGAGAACGACCTGTACTGGGTGTCCAAGCACGTTTTTTGTTCAATATTCCCGGTTCCTCTAAATTATCTCCGGGTTCCTCAAATCAATGCCATACCTGTACTCTATTGTTGAAAAGGATGGCATATGTGGTGTTTCATGCTGTTGTGCCTGTTTTGGGTCGTGGGCCATCTTATAAAAAGGCTGAAGGAGAACGACCTGTACTGGGTGTCCAAGCACATTTTTTGTTCAATATTCCCAGTTCCTCTAAATTATCTCCGGGTTCCTCATATCAATGCCATACCTGTACTCTATTGTGCAAAAGGATGGCATATTTGGCTTTTCATGCTGTTGTGCCTGTTTTGGGTCGTGGACCATCGTATAAAAAGGCTGAAGGAGAACGACCTGTACTGGGTGTCCAACCACGTTTTTTTGTTCAATATTCCTGGTTCCTCTAAATTATCTCTGGGTTCCTCAAATCAATGCCATACCTGTAATCTATTGTGCAAAAGGATGGCATATGTGGTGTTTCATGCTGTTGTGCCTGTTTTGGGTCATGGGCCATCATATAAAAAGGCTGAAGGAGAACGACCTGTACTGGGTGTCCAAGCACGTTTTTTGTTCAATATTCCCAGTTCCTCTAAATTATCTCCGGGTTCCTCATATCAATGCCATACCTGTACTCTATTGTGCAAAAGGATGGCATATTTGGCTTTTCATGCTGTTGTGCCTGTTTTGGGTCGTGGACCATCGTATAAAAAGGCTGAAGGAGAACGACCTGTACTGGGTGTCCAACCACGTTTTTTTGTTCAATATTCCTGGTTCCTCTAAATTATCTCTGGGTTCCTCAAATCAATGCCATACCTGTAATCTATTGTGCAAAAGGATGGCATATGTGGTGTTTCATGCTGTTGTGCCTGTTTTGGGTCGTGGGCCATCTTATAAAAAGGCTGAAGGAGAACGACCTGTATTGGGTGTCCAAGCACGTTTTTTGTTCAATATTCCCGGTTCCTCTAAATTATCTTCGGGTTCGTCAAATGAATGCCATACCTGTACTCTATTGTGGAAAAGGATGGCTTATGTGGTGTTTCATGCTGTTGTGCCTGTTTTGAGTCGTGGGCCATCTTATAAAAAGGCTGATGGAGAACGACCTGTACTGGGTGTCCAAGCACGTTTTTTGTTCAATATTCCCGGTTCCTCAAAATTATCTCCGGGTTCCTCAAATCAATGCCATACCTGTACTCTATTGTTGAAAAGGATGGCATAGCATATGTGGTGTTTCATGCTTTTGTGCCTGTTTTGGGTAATGGGCCATCTTATAAAAAGGCTGAAGGAGAACGACCTGTACTGGGTGTCCAAGCACGTTTTTTGTTCAATATTCCCGGTTCCTCTAAATTATCTCTGGGTTCCTCAAATCAATGCCATACCTGTACTCTATTGTGCAAAAGGATGGCATATTTGGCTTTTCATGCTGTTGTGCCTGTTTTGGGTCGTGGGCCATCGTATAAAAAGGCTGAAGGAGAACGACCTGTACTGGGTGTCCAACCCCGGTTCCTCTAAATTATCTCTGAGTTACTCAAATCACTGCTTTTAATGATGAAACATACAGGAAAGCAACGATGTTTCGGTCATCAACTGACCTTAATCAACATGATTAAGGTCAGTTGATGACCGAAACGTCGTTGCTTTCCTGTATGTTTCATCATTAAAAGCAGTTAAAAGTTTATAAAGTGTGGTGCTGCTGCTCTTTTCTTCAAAATTTTCCTCAAATCAATGCCATACCTGTAATCTATTGTGCAAAAGGATGGCATATGTGGTGTTTCATGCTGTTGTGCCTGTTTTGGGTCATGGGCCATCGTATAAAAAGGCTGAAGGAGAACGACCTGTACTGGGTGTCCAAGCACGTTTTTTGTTCAATATTCCGGGTTCCTCTAAATTATCTCTGGGTTCCTCAAATCAATGCCATACCTGTACTCTATTGTGCAAAAGGATGGCATATGTGGTGTTTCATGCTGTTGTGCCTGTTGAGGGTCATGGGCCATCTTATAAAAAGGCTGAAGGAGAACGACCTGTACTGGGTGTCCAAGCATGTTTTTTGTTCAATATTCCTGGTTCCTCTAAATTATCTCCGGTTTCCTCAAATCAATTCCATACCTGTAATCTATTGTGCAAAAGGATGGCATATGTGGTGTTTCATGCTGTTGTGCCTGTTTTGGGTCGTGGGCCATCGTATAAAAAGGCTGAAGGAGAACGACCTGTACTGGGTGTCCAACCATGTTTTTTGTTCAATATTCCCGTTTCCTCTAAATTATCTCCGGGTTCCTCAAATCAATGCCATACCTGTACTCTATTGTGCAAAAGGATGGCATATGTGGTGTTTCATGCTGTTGTGCCTGTTGAGGGTCGTGGGCCATCTTATAAAAAGGCTGAAGGAGAACGACCTGTACTGGGTGTCCAAGCACATTTTTTGTTCAATATTACCGGTTCCTCTAAATTATCTCTGGGTTCCTCAAATGAATGTCATACCTGTACTCTATTGTGCAAACGGATGGCATATGTGGTGTTTCATGCTGTTGTGCCTGTTGAGGGTCGTGGGCCATCTTATAAAAAGGCTGAAGGAGAACGACCTGTATTGGGTGTCCAAGCACGTTTTTTGTTCAATATTCCCGGTTCCTCTAAATTATCTTCGGGTTCGTCAAATGAATGCCATACCTGTACTCTATTGTGGAAAAGGATGGCTTATGTGGTGTTTCATGCTGTTGTGCCTGTTTTGAGTCGTGGGCC
Organism: Bombina bombina; assembly: GCF_027579735.1. NCBI lineage: Eukaryota > Metazoa > Chordata > Amphibia > Anura > Bombinatoridae > Bombina > Bombina bombina. The sequence goes on along the minus strand of NC_069501.1, from coordinate 928,605,502 downwards.
ATCTTATAAAAAGGCTGATGGAGAACGACCTGTACTGGGTGTCCAAGCACGTTTTTTGTTCAATATTCCCGGTTCCTCAAAATTATCTCCGGGTTCCTCAAATCAATGCCATACCTGTACTCTATTGTTGAAAAGGATGGCATAGCATATGTGGTGTTTCATGCTTTTGTGCCTGTTTTGGGTAATGGGCCATCTTATAAAAAGGCTGAAGGAGAACGACCTGTACTGGGTGTCCAAGCACGTTTTTTGTTCAATATTCCCGGTTCCTCTAAATTATCTCTGGGTTCCTCAAATCAATGCCATACCTGTACTCTATTGTGCAAAAGGATGGCATATTTGGCTTTTCATGCTGTTGTGCCTGTTTTGGGTCGTGGGCCATCGTATAAAAAGGCTGAAGGAGAACGACCTGTACTGGGTGTCCAACCCCGGTTCCTCTAAATTATCTCTGAGTTACTCAAATCAATGCCATACCTGTACTCTATTGTGCAAAAGGATGGCATATGTGCTGTTTCATGCTGTTGTGCCTGTTGAGGGTCATGGGCCATCTTATAAAAAGGCTGAAGAAGAACGACCTGTACTGGGTGTCCAACCATGTTTTTTGTTCAATATTCCCGTTTCCTCTAAATTATCTCCGGGTTCCTCAAATCAATGCCATACCTGTACTCTATTGTGCAAAAGGATGGCATATGTGGTGTTTCATGCTGTTGTGCCTGTTTTGGGTCGTGGGCCATCGTATAAAAAGGCTGAAGGAGAACGACTTGTACTGGGTGTCCAAGCATGTTTTTTGTTCAATATTCCTGTTTCCTCTAAATTATCTCCAGGTTCATCAAATCAATGCCATACCTGTACTCTATTGTGCAAAAGGATGGCATATGTGGTGTTTCATGCTGTTGTGCCTGTTGAGGGTCGTGGGCCATTGTATAAAAAGGCTGAAGGAGAACGACCTGTACTGGGTGTCCAAGCATGTTTTTTTTTCAATATTTCCGGTTCCTCTAAATTATCTCTGGTTTCCTCAAATCAATGCCATACCTGTAATCTATTGTGCAAAAGGATGGCATATGTGGTGTTTCATGCTTTTGTGCCTGTTGAGGGTCGTGGGCCATCGTATAAAAAGGCTGAAGGAGAACGACCTGTACTGGGTGTCCAAGCACGTTTTTTGTTCAATATTCCCGGTTCCTCTAAATTATCTCCGGGTTCCTCAAATCAATGCCATATCTGTAATCTATTGTGAACGAAGTGTACTGGGTGTCCAATCATGTTTTTTTTTTAAATTTCCCGGTTCCTAAAAATAATCTCCGGGTTCCTAAAATCGATGCCATACCTGTACTCTATCGTGCAAAAGGATGGCATAGGTGGTGTTTCCTGCTGTTGTGTCTGTGGAGGGTCCTGGACCCTCGTCTACAAAGGAGGAAGGAGAACGATCTGTACTGGATGTCAAAGCATCTTTTTTCATCTCCCGGTTCCTAAAAATTATCTCTGGGTTCCTAAAATGGATGCCATACCTGTACTCTATTGTGCAAAAGGATGGCATATGTGGTGTTTCATGCTGTTGTGCCTGTTGAGGGTCATGGACCATCGTATAAAAAGGCTGAAGGAGAACGACCTGTACTGCCTTGCTGCTCCTTTTAGGCAGGCCAGCTCTTTGCATACAGGCCCACAGACTCTGTAACAGATCCCTCTTTTAGGGAGAGGTGCAGCCATAATGCAGGGTCAGAACCTCTGTCTGCAACTGGTATACTTGATTGTGCAAAAGGAAGTAACCTTACCATGGTTCCCTGACCACACGTCTTGTTGTTATATTTGGTGAGGGTAATCAGGCAGGCCATATAGACCTCCCCCGATAGGGGGAGTAAAAGGGATTAAAGTGCTAAGAATACTACAACTTAACAAAAACCTAGTTACCATGGGTCCCAGACCGCATGTTGTTATATTTGGTGAGGGTAATCATGCAGGCCATATAGACCTCCCCCGATAGGTGGAGTTACAGGGATTAGAGTGCTTAGAATAGTACTACTTAACACAACCTTGTTAGCCATGGGTCCCAGTCCCAGACCGCATGTCTTGTTGTTTTATTTGGTCCGGCTAATCATGCAGGCCATATAGACCTCCCACCATTAGGGGTTGTAACAGGTATTAAACTAATAAGAACAGTACTACTGAAATAAACCTAGTTACCATGGTTCCAAGAGCGCAGGTTTTATTGTTGTACTTTGTTAGGCTAATCATGATGGCCATATAGACCTCCCCCGATCGGTGTGAGTAACAGGGATGAAAGTGCTAAGAATAGTACTACTTTACACAACCTAGTTAGCCATAGGTCCCAGTCCCAGACCGCATGTCTTGTTGTTTTATTTGGTCCGGCTAATCATGCAGGCCATATAGACCTCCCACCATTAGGGGTTGTAACAGGTATTAAACTAATAAGAACAGTACTACTGAAATAAACCTAGTTAACATGGTTCCAAGACCGCAGGTTTTATTGTTGTACTTTGTTAAGGTAATCATGATGGCCATATAGACCTCCCCCGAGAGGGGGAGTAAAAGGGATTAAAGTGCTAAGAATACTACAACTTAACAAAAACCTAGTTACCATGGGTCCCAGACTGCATGTTTTGTTGTTATATTTGGTGAGGGTAATCAGGCAGGCCGTATAGACCTCCCCCGATCGGAGTGAGTAACAGGGATGAAAGTGCTAAGAATAGTACTACTTTACACAACCTAGTTAGCCATAGGTCCCAGTCCCAGACCGCATGTCTTGTTGTTTTATTTGGTCCGGCTAATCATGCAGGCCATATAGACCTCCCACCATTAGGGGTTGTAACAGGTATTAAACTAATAAGAACAGTACTACTGAAATAAACCTAGTTAACATGGTTCCAAGACCGCAGGTTTTATTGTTGTACTTTGTTAGGCTAATCATGATGGCCATATAGACCTCCCCCGAGAGGTGGGAGTAACAGGGATGAAAGTGCTAAGAATAGTACTACTTTACACAACCTAGTTAGCCATGGGTCCCAGTCCCAGACCGCATGTCTTGTTGTTTTGTTTTTTTTTAATCAAAGATTTTTATTGAGGCAAAACATGAAAAGAAAAGAACATGTACATAATATACATTTTGCATCACTTTGGTAAATTTTGCATACAAGACATTGTTTATCCGTTGGACAATGAAACCTTTACATATAAGAGAATAAAGAAATCTTAAATCAGATATTATATATGTATCTCACAAAAAGAACATAATAAATATAGAGGACATTGTATGCAAGTACAAAATCAAATACATATAATCAAGCATTACCTCTTTTTTCCTTTTGTTTCCTATATAAAATCATAAGAAAGTGATAGAATTTGAGCACCCAGAAAAACTTATACTTCTTATAGAGTGATATGTTAATTATAAAATAGATGTATTTATTATCTGAAAATTTACAAATTATAGGGAGTCATAACAAGTTGCTCCTACTAGATGCACGTAATTGGAGGGCAAAGTGCCTCATTTTCTTTGTAGACAGAAGGATAAGAGCAACTTATAACAGAGCGATATCAATAGCGGGTAAATAACGCTTATTTGTCCACCTAAACTAAGGGTGGACGGTAGCTAAAGTTGAGGGCGGGGGCGGAGTCATAAGTTATATTGGGTGAGGCCCTCTCCTGGGAAAATGTCAGCTATAGACGATTCGGGAAAAAGGAGAAGGGGTATGACCCGCAGGCAACCAGTACCGGCGGGAAAGGGAGGAGAGGGGCCCAGCAATAACAGATACTTTGTACAAGCCATAGAGTCACCACAGAGAATATCACCATATCTATTCAACATCTCTCTTTAGTAAGGAGATAAGTAACCTGTACAAAAAGCGATTAAATAGGATAAATACAGAAGCTTATAAAGCCAACTTGGATATAGATGAAACCTGAAGATAGTGATTTACACGTGAAGGCTAACCACTGTGTCTTATAGGTATATAATCAAATGGGAGGTATAGCTTTATCTCTGATAAAAAATATAATGGCGTTTTATTAATAGGCCTTAGTTAGCTCAGCTAATGAGTATTGGGGACTAAATATTTATACTAGTTCCAGTAGGTTTAAATATATATTGATAGTACTAGTACCATAGGGGAGTATTCCATTATAGAGGGGAGGAGTAGACATAGCAAGAGCATGATATAACCAAGGATAATTTTACAAAGAAACTCTGATTTGGTAATAATATACACAGCTTGAGTCAAAGTATGTGCATTGGATTTTCATGAGATCTTTACAATCTCTCTTAGTATAAAATCAGATAGTCTGAGAAAGACACAAATAACATAGGTATACAGTCCTGTGCTACTACAAACTATAAAATACTTAGATATGATGCAGAGGCACATAGCATAATGGAGACAGTTTCTGGAAGAGAATTACCAAGAGGGTGCGTTATAATATGTATAGAGAAATGTGAGGAGATTTTATGATAGACTTTAGGGCTAGACATCATGTAGTATGGCAAATAACAGCTAATTGAATAACCACATATCATCATCGTTAATGTAATAGTAAATAACCATTTAACTAGAGAACACAACATATTTATATGGTCATTTATCAGCCTTCATGTCTGTCGTGAGCTATACAGGCACATTTAAGTATGTAAAAGTTATAAACTGACTCTCAAGACCATACTAGCCTTAAATCTAGGCATCTGCAACAACATACTAAATAAAAAAGTAAGAAAACTTGAGTTACCAGAGCTAAGTGATAAAGAGTTATGTGACTACATTCTCTGCAAAAAACAAATTTGAACATATGTGTCAAACAAGGGTATTAACTGGTAGCAGCCAGTTCACTAAAAAGTAAAAAAAAAAAAAAAAAAACCTTACTTGACCAGACATACTATATAATGGTAAGTGAACAGAGCGTCCATATTACATGTTCAGAATTGCACCCGTTTTCTATCAGTCTAGCTGGAAGATAAACAATTAAGCAGCTTGCGATATAGGAGGAGGGAGGCTATATATAACTGCAGTCTTAGCATGTGCGTCGGGTCTCATTCCTGCATGGGCAAAGATCAGTGTCGACACAATGGAAAATATATGTACCTTCACTTGATAACAATTGTTGCCTCTTAACTTATCTAAAAACATAAATCACAATCTGCTTATAAATAACGTGTAAATAATAGCATAGGGGAGAAAGCATATGCAACCTGAGAGCTAGAACACGGCAGCAAGTATACATATCAAATAGTTGATACCATCAAAGTAGTACAACAAATAACAAGTCAAGAGTACTGAAAAAATCAATCAAACTGATAGAAGCTCTGCTAGCAGTGTGAAAAGTCAAGTTTAAAGTTTCATGGGAACGGAGCATTTCGATATGTAGAGACGTATTCAGCATATATCTACCCGACTCCAGCTTTAGTGGTGTAGGAAGGAGACATGTCAACTGCTTGCAGCTTCTGGCCACACAAGTAACCTGTCAGGGGTAACCACAACTCGTGGGTCCGACACGGAAGGTCTCTCAGAATCAGCATTAGGTAGAATGACGTGTCCAGTGCCTGAGCTCTTGCAAATTCCCACCGTACTGTGGCTTTAAATATGTTGGTGGGGCTGTTCCAAACAAAATTGGCCCCACAATCAGAAGCATCCGCCAGAGCCACTGGGAGACCCCCTCCTCTCACCTTAGACCAAGAACCTCCTCCACAAAGGTAGGAACCGCTGACACAAACTAAAACCCCGCCACGAGAGTCGGCCGCACTCCCGCAGACAGGTGCCACACAGGAGGGCTGTAGCAACATTAACCTCCCTTCAGAAGTCGTTAAACCTGTCGGTGTCAGTGCCAGCAGACCATTCCTAACAGGAGCTTCCATAATAGTGCCTGTAGGTTGTAGATCCGAAATTGAGCAGGGCATGTGAGAAACCTCTAAGTGCAATGCTAAGAGCTGATCTGGGTCTGGATGCTCTGCTGTTGGACTAGCCCCCTGACAACCAAAGATGTCAGCGGGAATCTCTGCACAGCAGTTTCTTGCAGTGGCAATGAGATCATCAAATCCCCTGTCTGCCTTATGCTCTAATTCCGCTATTAGTAGAGCAATAGTGTCATAAAATCCTTCCATTCTGATGTGGCAAGAGTCCAACAGTGATAGGAATGTTGTTTGGCCTTTTACCCTCACATGGATAGCAATGCCCGACACAGGGCTGTTTCAATGGCGGCATTCGCGCCTCTTCATAAACTGCTGTTAAAGTTCAGATGCGAGAAGCTTAGATATGTTCAAGATGTGGTTAGGGATACTTCACATCAAAATGTTTATCCCATTGGTGTATTTTGGAGCTAATTAAAGCACTTTGTTATATTATTCGAGTAGGAGCTCTCAAACCCTGCGTCTACTCGGCACCGCAGCTGGCTCCAACCCCCCATGTCTTGTTGTTTTATTTGGTCCGGCTAATCATGCAGGCCATATAGACCTCCCACCATTAGGGGTTGTAACAGGTATTAAACTAATAAGAACAGTACTACTGAAATAAACCTAGTTACCATGGTTCCAAGAGCGCAGGTTTTATTGTTGTACTTTGTTAGGCTAATCATGATGGCAATATTGCCCTCCCCGAGAGGTGGGAGTAACAGGGATGAAAGTGCTAAGAATAGTACTACTTAACACAATCTAGTTAACCATGGGTCCCAGTCCCAGACCACATGTCTTGTTTTTTTATTTGGTCCGGGTAATCATGCAGGCCATATAGACCTCCCACCATTAGGGGTTGTAAAAGGTATTAAACTAATAAGAACAGTACTACTGAAATAAACCTAGTTAACATGGTTCCAAGAGTGCAGGTTTTATTGTTGTACTTTGTTAGGCTAATCATGATGGCCATATAGACCTCCCCCGATCGGTGTGAGTAACAGGGATGAAAGTGCTAAGAATAGTACTACTTAACACAACCTAGGTACCCATGGGTCCCAGTCCCAGACCGCATCTCTTGTTGTTTTATTTGGTCCGGCTAATCATGCAGGCCATATAGACCTCCCACCATTAGGGGTTGTAACAGGTATTAAACTAATAAGAACAGTACTACATAACGCAACCTTGTTACCATGGGTCCCAGACCGCATGTCTTGTTGATACTTGCCAGGGTAATCATGCAGGCCATATAGACCTCCCCCGATAGGGGGAGTTATAGGGATTAAATTGCTAAGAATAGTACTACTTAACACAACCTAGTTACCATGGGTCCCACACCGCATGTCTTATTATTATATTTGGTCAGGATAATCATGCAGGACATATACACCTCCCCCAATAGGGGGAGTAACAGGGATTAAAGTGCTAAGAATAGTACTACTTAACACAACTTAGTTACCATGGGTCCCAGACCGCATGTCTTATTGTTGTTATACTTTGTCAGGGTAATCATGCAGGCCATATAGACCTCCCCCGATAGGGGGAGTAACAGGGATTAAAGTGCTAAGAATAGTACTATTTAACACAACCTAGTTACCATGGGTCCCAGACCACATGTCTTATTATTATATTTTGTCAGGATAATCATACAGGCCATATACACCTCCCCCGATAGGGGGAGTAACAGGGATTAAAGTGCTAAGAATAGTACTACTTAACACAACCTAGTTACCATGGGTCCCAGACCGCATGTTTTGTTGTTATACTTTGTCAGGGTAATCATGCAGGCCATATAGGCCTCCCCCGATAGGGGGAGTAACAGGGATTAAAGTGCTAACAATAGTACTACTTAACACAACCTAGTTACCATGGGTCCCAGAACGCATGTTTTATTATTATACTTTTTCAGGGTAATTACATATCTATCAAATCTATCTATTTATCTTCTATCGATTCTATCTAACTATCAATCTATGTATATCTATCTATCAAATCTATCTATCTCGTGGCTGGACTGTTTTGAGGCAGCCACTTGTATTTAGGACAAATTTGAAGTAGGAAGACAGACCAATCATCTTCTTCCATCTCCCTGTTCCAAAAATGCAGGCCATAGTAGTAGTAAACTGCTAAGAATAGTATTACTTAACACACCACGGGTCCCAGAACGCATGTCTTATTGTTATACTCTGTCAGGGAAATTATATATCTTTCAAATCTATCTATTTATCTATCAAATCTATCTAACTATCAATCTTATCTATCAAATGTATATTGCATCTATTGATCAATGTAATTCATCTCTATAAAATGTATATTGCATCTTTTGATCTATGTAATTCGTATTTATCAAATGTATATTGCATCTTTTGATCTATATAATTCGTATCTATCAAATGGATATTGCATCTATTGATCTATGTAATTCGTATCTATCAAATGTATATTGCATCTACTGTATTGATCTATGTAATTTGTATCGATCATATGTATATTGCATCTATTGAGCTATGTAATCTATGTATCTATCTATGAAATCTACCTATCTTGTGGTTGTGCAAATGGACTGTTTGCGGTTGTTTGCGGTGCGTTACACTTGGAGTTTGGTCTGTCACTGTGAAGCGGGCATAACCCTTACACTACCTGATCGATACAACATCATAACTGATGTTTTAAAGCACGTTATTCCAAACAATTTAAGAATGTTAGGTGATTTAGGCCCTTTATGGGTTAAAAGCAGACTCTGCATCAACTATGTAATTTTCCATGGGAGTTTTGCCATGGATCCCCCTCCAGCATGGGACCAGAAAGAGTCCTTGTGGGTTTTAAAGTTTGCCTGCCTATTGAAGTCAATGGCGGTTTGTGCGGTTTGCCGGTTCGCGAACAGTAGCGGAAGTTCGAGTTCCACCATTTGCTAACCGAAAATTTTAAGTTCGCGACATCACTAGTTATGAACACTTGCACTTAATGATGCTGCTATGTCCCTCTGTAGCTCTATGCTACATTGTTGTCTCCTCTGTTGGCTCCTGAAGAACCTCTCTTGGCCTCTTTGTATATTCTCCGTGCTTGTTATGAGCCTCCTCTGGAGTGCAATGTATTTCTCACCCAGGGGTGAATACAATGCATCCACAGGCCCTTGAGCAGCAGGGCTTCTAGGTGCTTGAGGTGCAGGTTCACCTGCATCTGCTGCTGCTTAAGGTGCAGGTTCAGCTACATCTGCTGCTGCTTGAGGTGCAGGTTCAGCTACATCTGGTGGTGCTTGAGGTGCAGGTTCAGCTGCATCTGCTGCTGCTTGAGTACTTTCAGCTATATGTTCTTCTGCAAATGGTTCCAAGTGAAGTGGATGGTGGTGCTCGCCCAAGTGAAGAGGATGGTGGTGCTCTCCCAAGTGAAGAGTATGGTGGATCTCTCAGGGTGGATTGATAGTCCCACTGATGACCAGTGTGTGACCACTCAGCCTGTCCAGTTGGCACTTCTTGTGGCATAGCCTGTGCGTAAAAGCCATGACTGCCCTGAAATTGTGTTGGGGGGGTAAATAAATGGACCCTATGTGGCTGTCTTGGCTCCCCCTCAAATCCAAAAGAAGAATATTCCTCTGGCCAGGAATCTTGCCAAGGGTCATATGTCAATGGTGGTGGCATCACTTCCAGGTCCTCAACTGAAGCCATCCAACCCTGCTCATGCCTGGGAGCATAATGTTCACATGGTTGCCTGAAGACTGGTGGTGGTGGCTGCATGCCTGTGACTGGTGGTGGTGGTGGTGGTGGTGGCTGCATGCCTGTGACTGGTGGTGGTGGTGGAGGTGGCTGCATGCCTGTGACTGGTGGTGGTGGTGGCGGCATGCCTGTTTCTATCCTCATGACAGGAGGTTCTGTGGAGGAGTCAAATGATGAGAGGGAATAGTACAGTCCTATATATGTCCATGTGAGCATACAATGTACATTGATACATTCTAGGGCCTATACTGATTCTCATGTCAAACTCTATAACATGCATGTCCACATTGTGATTTGTGATATGAGGGATTTTAATATGCGCAGTATACAGGTATGTGTTTCATACAATAGTTATGTGTACATGTCAATGATGGAGAACATGTGTTCATTAAGTGACACTATGGTCACACAATTTACTTTAGCCTGATGTAGGCACTGAACCTGCTTTCTTGAGCTAAAAGTATTGTGATGGCTATAGTGTCCATTTACTGAAAACTCTACATGTGACTTGTGGCCTGTGTTACTCTGAGACATGTTAGTATTGCACTATTACACCTCATATCATGAATTGCATTGTGTTAAGTAGCATTAATGTCAAATATAATTGTAGATGATTTTGTTAGTAGGCCAAATACCATGCTCCTCATTGTGTACGTGAATGTCTGACATTAAAGGATGTTATATCTCAAATACAACTGGTGTGTGGGATGTTACTCACCAGCATGATGTGCTGTGGTTGCAGCCTCACGAGCTCCGGGAAGTCCACGGACTGCTGTGAGACTCAGGGACATGCGTATCATCTCCTGCCAGGTGTTGTATTCTGTGTCCAGGGGTGGACCACCGCCTGTTCCCCTCTGATGCATGGCTTCCTGCCCCATCTTTTCATTTTTTCTTTCACCCGCCACTTACAGTCATTCCACCTTTTTTTAAGGCCCTCAACAGTCCTCCTCTGCGGGGCCACACTGTTGACGGCATCCTCTACCGCCAACCATGCTGTTTTACGCCTTTTGGCTACACCTTTTGGCAACGCCTTTGCCCTTCTCCTGGCCAAAGAGGGCACTGTGATTGTCCATGATGGCCTGGACTAGGGCAACATTCTCATCCTCTATGGACACATGGCTTGCTCCCTGTGATGACCCTGGTGTGGGTCATCCCTATCCTCTCCCTCCTCCCCCCTTCTGTCCCCATGTGCACCCTCTGTCCCTCTTCTAGATGTGCCTGGTCTCTGGGGCTCTTGGGCATCTCCCCTCCCATCATCCCTTCTAGCTCTCCCTCTCCCCACTCCACTTACTCCCTGATGGGGACCCCACTGCTTCTCCTGTCCTCTACAATACTCCTCTCCCTGGCACTCCTCTCCCCTCCTCCCCTCCTCCCCTCCACCCTACCTCTCCCTGCCATCCTCACACTACTCACACTCACTCCCAGTTCAATCACTCACAATCACAACCAAACACTCAGCCTATCACACTGTAAAATTGAAATAAAATGTGTGAGGTGTTAGAAAAAAAAAGTGTTGTGCATTTTGTATATGTATGTATGCAATATGTGTGCAATATGTAAAAATATGTGTAAGTGTACAAGCTTAATCAACCAACAATACGACCTAACTAACTCCTCTGTTTGCACCTCTCTCTCTACTCTGAGTAATCCTCCCCTCCACTGTAGTGTGCTGTAGCTCAACGAACCATCCAAACATACTGAAGAAAATGGCAGCTGCGCATGGGTTTATATATGACTTTTGAATAGCGTAAGTACGTGGCGCATTTTTAGATGGAGTCGCGGTTGATTTTTACGAGTGTTAGCCTAATTTGCATAACTACTCTTTATTGAGGCTTTACATGGACAAAATACAGGTGTAAGTTACTTGCGACGAGTAAAATGTGTATTTGCGCACTTTTCTGAAGATAGCCAGTTTGTCCTACAGTTTAGCATCTAACGGTGCAGTATATGTAATACCCCGATGTGCGATGTGAAATTACGGGCGGCGCGGGTTCCTTTGATTGCGCCGAAAACTACGCCATTAATCTGATCACACCCATAGTGTCTTACATTTATAATCTTGATAGGAATCATGGTAGCTATATGTATACTTTCATATGCCTTTAATCTTTTACTTTACATTACGTGGGATTATAAAAAAATTTTTTTCACATTTCTTTAGATATTGGAGATGCACATAATGTTTTGGAGGAGATCGCTGGTTGTGTTCGACAGATGATAGCTATTGTGGAGGAGGAGTCCCTAGAAGAAACCCAATATCCAGAATCCCAGGAGCAGGGAATCTCCCACGGGACAACGAATATGGAGGC